>NC_136490.1:99896792-99901792 GCF_053919585.1 Euprymna scolopes | reverse complement strand
TTTCTTTCTCCCTATTAAATTTGGATGTGCTAGTCTTATTCTCTTTTTCTTTTTTGTTTAGTTTTTCTTTCTCCCTATTAAATTTGGATGTGCTAGTCTTATTCTCTTTTTTTTTGTTTAGGTTTTCTTTCTCCCTATAAAATTTGAATGTGTTAGTCTTATTCTCTTTTTCCTTTTTTGTTTAGTTTTTCTTTCTCCCTATTAAATTTGGATGTGCTAGTCTTATTCTCTTTTTCCTTTTTTGTTTAGGTTTTCTTTCTCCCTATTAAATTTGGATGTGTTAGTCTTATTCTCTTTTTCTTTTTTTTGTTTAGGTTTTCTTTCTCCCTATTAAATTTGGATGTGTTAGTCTTATTCTCTTTTTCTTTTTTTTGTTTAGGTTTTCTTTCTCCCTATTAAATTTGGATGTGCTAGTCTTATTCTCTTTTTCTTTTTTGTTTAGTTTTTCTTTCTCCCTATTAAATTTGGATGTGCTAGTCTTATTCTCTTTTTCCTTTTTTGTTTAGTTTTTCTTTCTCCCTATTAAATTTGGATGTGCTAGTCTTATTCTCTTTTTCCTTTTTTGTTTAGGTTTTCTTTCTCCCTATTAAATTTGGATGTGCTAGTCTTATTCTCTTTTTCCTTTTTTGTTTAGGTTTTCTTTCTCCCTATTAAATTTGGATGTGCTAGTCTTATTCTCTTTTTCCTTTTTTGTTTAGTTTTTCTTTCTCCCTATTAAATTTGGATGTGCTAGTCTTATTCTCTTTTTCCTTTTTTGTTTAGGTTTTCTTTCTCCCTATTAAATTTGGATGTGCTAGTCTTATTCTCTTTTTCCTTTTTTGTTTAGGTTTTCTTTCTCCCTATTAAATTTGGATGTGCTAGTCTTATTCTCTTTTTCCTTTTTTGTTTAGTTTTTCTTTCTCCCTATTAAATTTGGATGTGCTAGTCTTATTCTCTTTTTCCTTTTTTGTTTAGGTTTTCTTTCTCCCTATTAAATTTGGATGTGCTAGTCTTATTCTCTTTTTCCTTTTTTGTTTAGGTTTTCTTTCTCCCTATTAAATTTGGATGTGCTAGTCTTATTCTCTTTTTCCTTTTTTGTTTAGGTTTTCTTTCTCCCTATTAAATTTGGATGTGCTAGTCTTATTCTCTTTTTCTTTTTTTTTTAGTTTTTCTTTCTCCCTATTAAATTTAGATGTGCTAGTCTTATTCTCTTTTTCTTTTTTTGTTTAGTTTTTATTTCTCCCTATTAAATTTGGATGTGTTAGTCTTATTCTCTTTTTCTTTTTTTTTGTTTAGGTTTTCTTTCTCCCTATTAAATTTGGATGTGCTAGTCTTATTCTCTTTTTCTTTTTTGTTTAGTTTTTCTTTCTCCCTATTAAATTTGGATGTGCTAGTCTTATTCTCTTTTTTTTTGTTTAGGTTTTCTTTCTCCCTATTAAATTTGAATGTGTTAGTCTTATTCTCTTTTTCTTTTTTTTGTTTAGGTTTTCTTTCTCCCTATTAAATTTGGATGTGCTAGTCTTATTCTCTTTTTCCTTTTTTGTTTAGGTTTTCTTTCTCCCTATTAAATTTGGATGTGCTAGTCTTATTCTCTTTTTCCTTTTTTGTTTAGTTTTTCTTTCTCCCTATTAAATTTGGATGTGTTAGTCTTATTCTCTTTTTCCTTTTTTGTTTAGGTTTTCTTTCTCCCTATTAAATTTGGATGTGCTAGTCTTATTCTCTTTTTCCTTTTTTGTTTAGTTTTTCTTTCTCCCTATTAAATTTGGATGTGTTAGTCTTATTCTCTTTTTCTTTTTTTTGTTTAGGTTTTCTTTCTCCCTATTAAATTTTGATGTGTTAGTCTTATTCTCTTTTTCTTTTTTTTGTTTAGGTTTTCTTTCTCCCTATTAAATTTGGATGTGCTAGTCTTATTCTCTTTTTCTTTTTTGTTTAGTTTTTCTTTCTCCCTATTAAATTTGGATGTGCTAGTCTTATTCTCTTTTTTTTGTTTAGGTTTTCTTTCTCCCTATTAAATTTGAATGTGTTAGTCTTATTCTCTTTTTCTTTTTTTTGTTTAGGTTTTCTTTCTCCCTATTAAATTTGGATGTGCTAGTCTTATTCTCTTTTTCCTTTTTTGTTTAGGTTTTCTTTCTCCCTATTAAATTTGGATGTGCTAGTCTTATTCTCTTTTTCTTTTTTTTTTTTTAGTTTTTTTCTTTCTCCCTATTTAATTTGGATGTGCTAGTCTTATTGTCTGTCTTTTTTTTTGTTTAGTTTTTTCTTTCTCCCTATTAAATTTGGATGTGCTAGTCTTATTCTCGTTTTCTTTGTTGTGACCTTACAAAAGCAGGATGGGCCTTTTAATTCACCCTTGTCCGTTGGTCCGTATATCCGTTCGTCTGTCTGCACTTTTCTAAATAACTACGCCTTGGGATTGTTTTATATTTTGCAAAAACATTACACATGAGATGAGTAAAAAAGTAACAGAAAGAATTTTCTGGGAAAATTCCGATTGCCCCACTTGGTGTCCCTTTCGGGTTAACATGGTTAAAATTGACAGTTTTGTGCTTTAAAAAAATGATGCATTGGAGTTTTATAAAACTTTTCTTAAAAGTTTTAACTAACTGATTTCTATATAATTTTGTTTGTCTATACTTCGCGATAACTCTTGGATGTGCCACAGGTATTTTTATAGGGCGAATAAAAACACTCTTTTTTTGGGGACTATTTACCATATTTGCCCAAAATGTCATGTGTATGTCTAGCAGTTTTGCATGGTGCTGAACACAAATTTAAATATGTTAAGGCTTTGGCAAAGTTTGGGGCTAAATTGGGGATAGGGAAAATTAGTGACTTGGTCTTTTTATTTTTGCATGTTGCCGAACTCAAATAAACATATGCTAGTACCTAAAACTGTACTATTTATTCATTTTCACAAAGATTTTACGTCCTTGGGTAGTTTTGGGGCCTAATGGAGTGGGACAACTGCTGAACTTAGTCCTCTTTATGCCTCGTTCACTGTGCACTCACGGGAGAGAATGCATTTGTTACTTGTTATTTATATAATTCGTTGATAAATGTATTTTGATTATCTGACCAATTAACTTGTTTATACTGTTTTCATTCTTCTTTTCCTTTCACTCAAGTCTTTTGTTTTCTTTTAGTTGTTCATATTGTATGCATTAATTTTTCATTCTTTTTAATTCTCTTTTTATAATTTTTTATGTATTTATTATTGAATCTCTTCTATTACTTTGTAATACCATCTTTCTTCCGTAGTTCGAGAGACAGATTTTAAAGTTGCGTAAGATTAAATTGAACAAGATCAGAAATTATACCGATCGCAAGGTTATTAAAATCACGATCAAGATGGGAGCAGTATTCCCAAGAAACTAAATAATACAAATAAAGCAAATATTAATCAGCTTGATTTTCTATGGTTTCCTTATATTTTTCACATTCCATATCCAGTGAATATACAAGCCATGACAGTTCTGAGACATTAAAATACTCTAAAAGGTCTTACTATTTGTAATACTGTCTTGATATAGAAAGTTAAGGAAGACGCATCCTAAGAATTAGAGCTTTATATGGCAAAAACTATCTATCAAAAGCAATGATTTATTATTCCGATTCGAATATACGATATTACCTTGTTACAGTACACGCGTAAACACGCAGTCCTGTTAAAAATAACAATTAAAATAAATGTGAAACAATGTTAAATGTATTCGCCTTCTTTTAGAGGTTTCTCATTCGATCAATTGTTGTAAAAAATGCATTTTTATAAAGAGCAGAGAAACGCCTAAAACAAAGGAGCAGAAACCGTTAAACGCATATTACTCTTAAATACTGTGTGTTAATTATATAGAACTGTAACATACATCTTTTGTGTTTTCTCTGAATCGAGTTGTTTGTTAGTTTTTAATTTATATAGAATAAAAAATAAAGAGAAGAACAACGCATTTAACGAAGTACCATATAGTCGAGACATTGCTCAACGTTACTGTACTGTATTCTTTTGTAAATAATTAAGGAAGTTGTCCAAAAATTCAGTGAATACATAAGGGAAACTAATGGCGCTATAGTAATCAACATGGTGCGTATCAAATGGTTTCATGTAAACCTCAGTAAGAAGAGGGGTAATGTGCATAAGACTTCAGAAAGTTTATTTGTAAGTGAGTTAATTTTAACTAATATTGCCAAACGTTCCGACAATTTTCAGGCAGACACACACACACACACGCATATATATATATATATATATATATATATATATATATATATATATATATATATATATATATAATATATATATATATATATACATACATATATATATATATATATATATATATATATATTAAAAGGGCCTTATTATCAGGCTTGGAACCGACGGTACCAATTATTTGTCTCAACTAACAACTTTCTGTACACAAAATATAAATAAGCTCTAACATTTTGGATTTTCCTTTTAATTGAGCACTCTGCTGGAATTCTTTTTCCAAAAAAACTTATCATATACATATATATATATATATATATATATATATATATATATATATATATATATATATATGTATATATATATATTTATTTATCGAAATGTATTAACATATTTGGTGGCATGTTCATTCCGTTCGCCTTTAAAAGATATATTCGCCATATATTCCTTTAACTGAGCGATTTCAATCTTCTAACTGTGTGATGGTATCGAATGTCTTCACTGGAGCCATTAAAAGGTCTAAGAGATCGTTATCACCATTACTAAATATCTGATGACATCATTTGAATTCCTGTTCAGGTAAGCGTCTTCCGTTTCGTGAGTTTAAATTGCCAACGTAAGAAAACGATGTCTTTGATGACTGTGTCCCATTAAAAAGAGGATACGGCAAAGAATTCAAACCGCTGTGATAAAAAAAAACGCTAATAATGCTTGTGAAACACGTCATATTATATTCAGTAATGTTATCGCAAAATATGACGATGCACAAGCACACACGCACTCAAGCACACACATACACAACGAAAGCCAGAATGGC
>NC_136490.1:99884292-99891792 GCF_053919585.1 Euprymna scolopes | reverse complement strand
TTTTATCTTCATCGTCTTGTATAAAACAATTTGTATTGAAATTTCTCTTGATAAAGTTGATTGTATCCCCCTCTTCGATAATACACTCCCCTCTTGTTTAAAGAACTTTCATTATACTTTTCTGTGCGTCTATCTTTGAGTTCCACTGTCATAAGAATTGATCTCTCTCTATCTCTTTTATTATAAATGTAGACTCCCCCAAGTATTGGGTTTTGTCTCGTCTCTGTGTACCCCGCCACTACGCAACAGAAATATTTTATTAATTCAAGTTAGAGACCCGAGTAATTGAATTTACATAAATCGAGAGTATCATAGACTTAATAGATTAAAATAAGTTATCGGATAGATTGGTAAACGATAACCCATTGGTCGATTATGAATACTCGTTATCATAGGGTTTCACAGATGGTCAACTTTTGCAAGTAAATTTAGGAAAAAATGCCGTTTAACTTATATTTAAAAAAAAATTAAATGTTGTACGTTTTAATCGGTAAACAATAATTAAGGTGACTTGAAAATTGTTTAATTCATAAAAAATATTCTGAAACAACTCCACATGAAGAGTATCTTCCACTGCCTTTGGTTGCAGTTATAGTGAGAAATAATATTTCTTGGTTAAATGGTTTTGATTTCTTGGCTTTTTTTATTAACCAACCAATAAACAATTAGACATCACATTTATTTTTCCTTTGAAAACAGGTTCTTATTGCATGTTTTTTGGGATATTCCATGTATAAAGAGTTAGATGGTGTTATGTGTTGATGTTTAAAAGTTTTTTATCAACACCGTTTGAACAACTAGGCAAACGAGTACTTGCTGAAAATGTTTATGAGTAAAAATAAAAGATTAAAGTTCAGTTAAACATCTTCTATAATATAAATCCATCTGTTTACATGTATGGTTGCATGCATGTATGTATGCATGCATGCATGCATGCATGCATGTATGCCGAAAATTCTCGACAAAGACTACGGATATCAGACGACAAATATCGAAAATTGGCAAAAAATATTAATTCCTTCATCCTTAACTGGACACTTTCCTACAAGGAGGGATCGCTTTTTCCGCCGATATTTTCGAAAAACATTCCCACTTTCGATTGTGTAGCTTTAATTTAAACTTACGTCGCTTGCGGTTTGGCGATGGGCGCAACAGCAAATACGCCACTTTTTCTCACGTCCTCTCCCTCTTTTGTGGTACGAGTTCTGCCTGCCTGCCTACTACAACCTAGTTTTTCCTTTTTTTTTTAGCTCAAAACACACCTCCCAACAACGGGTATCACGACTAGTTTTATAATGAAAATAGAATAGAGGAATACTAAGAACTACTATTCTCGGTGGATGAGATGGTTAGAAGAACAGACTGATTTTAAACGGTTGTAAGTGATTTTATTGGTGAATCATTTGCGAACAAAGTAGGATAAAAAAAATGTATGTTAACTTGAGAACGGTTTAGTTGCTGTATAAACACCTTCCTTGTTCTATGATTAATAACTTGAATGTTTTCGGTTATGAACTGTGATAAACGTGAGGAACTGATGGATTCCCTTACAGCGATGTACTCGCACTTGTAGTATCTTTTTTTCTCCAAACTAGGATAATCCTTATTTCATGCTTCATATTCTTCTCTTAAAGATGGTCAATAGCTTTTCTGCTCTTTGTTTTTGAATTCATAAAACGTATGAATTTACTCACTACCATATGAATGGCCATGAGAGAAAAGAAATCAACAGACTAACCCATTTTGGCAGCAGGCATCCGTGTTTTGTTTTCTGAGAAGATTTCAATGTTATAATGAGTTTGGCTTTGATCTTATCTTACCCTTGACAAAATCGGTCAAACGAGCGCAGGCTTCTTGTTACTATTGAGATGTAGTATTTGTTTCGTAGTAATAAGCGATAGCATTATTTTGGAGAAAGTAAGTGATGTATTGTCTATAGTTTAAAACGCCCTGCTTAGTGATATCTTATACATGAATGTTTACTTACAACTAATGTACCTTGGTTATCTGGAGCACTCCAACATTATAAATGAAATATTGCGCAAAATTCTAAACTTGTTGTGAGATAAATAAACAGGGCGAATCTACTCATGTGGTCGATGATTTACAATAAACTTGTGTCCGTTTGGTTTTAATACTCAATAATACCACGTATTGTCCCCTCTTTTCAAATAGGCGAGACATGTAAATTGTCATTTGCACGACTCGCCCGCATTTTTGAAAATGTCCCGACAAAATATTACATATGTTTTGCTCGCAATCAAAATGGGCAATTATTTTTGAGCTGACATTCACTCTACATTACAACTCAACATTCTCCCTACTGTCGCCCACGTGGAAAAACTCATACAAAAATATATAGATATATACATATTTTTTTTCATAAATTTATATTTTGTTCTACGCGTGTTACGTTAAATAGCGCAATTTGTTTGTCTTTTTTTCTGAATTAAATATGTTTAAGCCAGTGAAAATATATAGAAATAGTTAGAAGTCAGATGATTCATGAGAAATGTCCTTATTCAAGATATAATTGGGATGTTTTAGGAGAGAAGTTTGAAGTAGTTTTTGTCACACCAGGCGTTTCCTGCTTCCGATAATTATTTCGATCTTAGGACGCGAGTCCAGTCACAAACTCACCTTTGTATGCAGTTTAGAACAAGAACTAGAATTAACTTCTATAAATAACGTTGAAACAACTAAAGAGATATAGGAAGTTTGTCATGTTGGTATTTTATCCTTATCTTCTAGTTGTTTTACAACAGACGAGATTCAACCCCCATATCAACTGTGCCACGGGCCACGAAGTGTGATCAAGATTGGAGTATTTTGTCTGATATACCCATTTTTTCATTCTTATCTCGTCTTGGAAACTTGGATATACAAGACAAAAAATTCCAATCATGATCGCCCTTTGAGGCTTATGGCACAATAGACAGATACGTTGAATCTCTACTGTTCTAGGTGAACATTGTCATAAGATACCGGTTTCAATCATAGCCAAAGCCGGACAGAGGTTTAGTTGGCAAAGATATAGCGGGACGTCGACAACTATGGAAGGCACTAATTACTGACGATACAGTTAAGCGATTCAACACTCCTATCCGGTTCCGGTTTACCACCTGACAAACGCCAGAGGAACAGTTGGCCGAAACGTTGGTAAACAAGTTAAGGATAATAGTCCAGAAATAAATAAATAATAAATGAAAGTGTAAATTGTTTGTACAATAATAAAATAATTTGTCATTTTTGTTGAAACATTGCCTTACTCTAAGCCAACAGCTTCTTATATCCCCTTAAATAGGTCATATTTTATTCAAATATGGTTTACAATAAAAGGTTTACATATGAGAACACAGAATCTTTCATGCTTACGTAATGTCGAATATGTTTGCTAATTGCTGATAATTATTGACATTTGACGGGTCCGAACCCTCTCACAAAGTTAATATTGCATCTGTGGCCATATCAATATAAACAATGAGAAAATAGTATATCAGGAACAATTTTGAAATGCGACTTAAACGTATTTAAAGATTTTTGTAGAGTTTTCTGAAAGAGAAAGGTTTCCGGCTAATATTGACAACGTTTTAAACGACAGTTCAATGCGAAAAAAAACTTGACTTGCCTAAATCTCGACTACTGACGCCAGTCAGCCTATTTACACGACTAAAATGCAGATTAATTAAGCATGCCACCTGGCGGTGGTTCGGTCTCATCTGTAGACCGTAAAGAAAGACAAGTCAAAAGGGGCGGCAACTCTGCCTTGTTGGTGGAGAGAAAAAAAGGAAGAAATCGTTATCAGCAACTATATCTTTTGTGCTGTGTTTTGCCAGCCTACTTGACACGTCAGCCGTAGAACTTCCCTCCCTTTTTTTCTTTCTGTTCCTCTGTTTTGGGCTGATCAACAAGACTGACACTGGCGCCGGTCTGCCCCTTCCGATGTCTACGAGTCACAAATATTCCGCATTGCTTTAAGAAGGGCCAAATAAACGAAATAAAAAAAGAGCAAGAAAGATAGGTTTCTGCTTTGATGCATTCATGTAAATGGTTGGCAGAGGGAAGAATATTGTTTATTCTGCCAGCAAGCGTATCCAACCTCATGCACTCTTGATCCTCTTTGAATTCATCCCATTACTTTATTATTCTTTTATTTGTCTTGTTTATCTTATTCGTTTATTCTAAACGCTTGTTTGTTTTCCCTTGGTTCTCTAGCCAATAGGATTGGGCTAAATAATACTTTTTGTTATTATAGCTTCTTATAGTTGTCATAATCAATGTCTGTGTAAAGAAAAAAGTATATCCAGCAAGCGGATATAAACCCATAGTAAAAGATATGCTTATACGTTCAATTTTATTTACTCACTAGGATAGTCACACAGGCCATTATGAAAGATGTATATTTGAGAATAATTCCTGGTGTTCTCTTGAGTCTGAGAGACAACAAGTCTCCTCAGAATTCCAGTACTTTCCACCTTTATCGATAATCTTTGCAGATGAATTTGCGTGATTTCAGGAGCCGTTTTCATTAAATCCTAATTGGCAGCGACCATTGGTTTTCCTTTAAACTTGGGTGTCAATAAGCCTCCCCTTGGTCCAGCACGGTGTATTAACTGCACCTCTCTATCTCCTTGATCTTCAATCTGTGGCCTGCTGGAACGACAAACTCTACAATCTTCCAGGACTTTTCCTTCTTTTTAGCTACTATAACATCGGATCTTCTTACTTGGGTCGGGGTATCCGTTTGTACATCCATGTCCCATAGACGTTTGCGACTTTCATTTCATTGCTGATCTGTGCTTGTGCCATTTATTTGTGTGTTCAAGATGCATTTGTCTGATTAATTGCCAGTATACAGCCTTTCACACTTGATTGTGTCTATTGTTATATTCTTATTGATTTTTCCCAGGCATAGGTCATTGGTATTCTGTGGGGTTTGAATGGCAGAAAGCTATCCCATGCCCCCATTCCTCCCCGACCTCTCTTAGTGGAGATCTGGCTAATGCTCCCCTCCTCAATCTTCCTAGATTCTTAAGAAATCTTTAATATGCATGATTTCAGTTCTATCCGCACATTTCCAGTGGAGGTTTGCATAATCATATCACTCCTCTGTTGTTATGATTCTTCTTGTGGTTTCGCAATAAGTTTGAATTGTGACAGTGGAGGCTGATGCCACCTTATGTGTAGTTGGGGTTAGTTGAAAATATTTTGTGCAATTTCATTCTTTATAGTACTATGGTAATATTTTTGTATTTATATTTTATTCTAATTAATTGTGTTTGGTTAATGCTCAGTATTAACATTTACTTTTCTTGTTTTTGTATAAGCTTTTTCTCGGGGATGTTCCTAGTTTTCATAAACTTCGTCTTCTTCTTCATCTTGTTGTTATTATTATTATTATTATTATTATTATTATTATTATTATTATTATTATTATTATTATTATTATTTTTATTATTATTATTATTAGTTTTAAACTTATATATGCTCATCAAAGAGTACTGATAATGACGGGATGCGGTCTTACCAGATTTATAATAAGTTTTACTGCTTTAAGTAACCGTTGTAATTGAATATGGGTTATAATAACACCCACTGACCAATAATGACTCGCTTGAAATAACCATTGGTATTCACTTTAATTTTAGTGGCAATATGTCTACTAAAGGTTCAAGGAATTTCCACTGCTGATCTAATTATGAACAAAAAAAAATTAAGCACAAGTATTAGTTGTTCTTTTATGTGTATATATATATATATATATATATAGAGAGAGAGAGAGAGAGAGAGGGAGAGAGAGGGAGAATGTTAGCAGTAGGTTCTTTCGGAAGTATGGTAGGGAATGGGATATTGTTTCCCGTGTTTAAGCCGTCATTAGACGGAGGTGTTAGGGCATTTCCTTAGCTTGGCTGTTATTAATTGCCCTTTTAAAAAAATCCCATACCTTTACGATTGTTTCTTTTCGGTTGCATACATTTTATTGCTGATGACATTAATTTCCTTTAAGCAAATGTTATTTTTATTTGTGAGTTTATTTATTTATTTATTGCTAGTTTTTTTTTCTTTTTATTCGTTCATTTGTTTTTAGTTTTCTAGCTTTCAGAGTAAAATTGACGGTAGATGGATGTGCAGTTTCATGCGGTTAAGCCGTTGACAGTTTGGAGTGTTAGAATTGTATTAGTCTGGCGGCTACTTTCATTAGTTTGGTCTAAAGTATTTTTTTATATTTCTACAGTCCCTACTATCTATATGCTTGGTTGCTTTTATTGCCCTTTCTTTACTATTGACGGCTTCTTATTGATAAGTATTTTTTTTTATTTTTGTATTTATTTATTGTATTATATTAATGTACTTTTTTATTTTTCGCTATTTTTATTCTTTTCTTTGTTTTCAGTTTTTATGTTCCTAATTTATTTTTTCGTTTATATATAAGTTATATGTTCTTATGCTTGCCTCAGTAGTCATTTTAAGTAAATGTATTCTAATATTCGATGGGTGTCATTTTTTAAAAATGTTCTGTCGATTAGATAATTATTTCTCCAATATCTATATATTTTATAGGTTAATATAGATGTTTAGACTATTGATATTTATTCAGCTTACTGAATCATTTAGTTCCTTGATTAGTGTTAAATTATCATGTTGGATTAGTTGTGTGGTTGGTTTCCTAATGTAGTGTTATTTTTTACAATAACTGCTGTAGGTACTTATCAAAAGAGCGTGTACGCGCCATAGACTATTTAAGTTAAACGTTTCGGATGCTTAATTATACAGTATATTATGTGCACCTACCTTAATATAATTATTGAAAAAATGTGTTTCAGCTCAGTTATTTTGGTATAAGCGGTTTACGTTTGAGGTAGAGGGGGAGGGACACCCGGGAAAGGTTCTAACCTTTAAATAACCGAAGTTGCTTTATGTTAGCGTCTTCTCCCATGATAAAGTGAGTAGCATTAGAAATGTTGGGGGTGTTAATATAATTAATTAGTGTTGTATCGGGATCACTTTGTATCCATACTTCATTTATTAATAAAATAAGATATTGGGAGTGAGGGGTGATGTATTTCCGGTTTCTAATGCAAGGTGTAACTATTAGGTTTTACAGTTTGTTTAAAACGTAACTACCAAAGTGCTTGCAGTTTATAGCCGATTCAACTTTTACATTTAATAATTTGTCCTGATCTTTAAGCCTTATAATATCGTATTTCTCTGCTAAACAACGGTGTCAGGGTGAATTAAGTGAACTACATATTTTAGCTTTTGTAAGAATTTTCCATTAAATTGAAGGTCTTTTGTTCGCCTCGAGTAGCCTAAATAAGCATCGAGTACTGTGCTGAGCGGGAGGTCTTAATAGCGTATGCTTTATTATTCATTGATAGTGTGGGGGCATAGAGTCGTTTTTTTAAGGTCATTGAAGTGGTCCCTATGCAGAATTTTTGTGTTATATACATATAGTCAGCCACATACTGTACTGTTTCGGTGTATCAGGACTCGTCAGTG
>NC_136490.1:99876792-99879292 GCF_053919585.1 Euprymna scolopes | reverse complement strand
TAAAGAACTGCTGTACGCTCTTCTGTTTTTGGTTATTAAAAAAAATTTGTGTTCGGCATCTTAAAATAAATGTTTTTTTTTTTTTTGTAAACTGTTAAATGCATTAGAAACACATTTAGTTTACATGTCATTTTGAATATGTAAAATACAGACACGCACGCATCATAAATAACAACACTAAAGTATATACACACACTAGACCATACGGCCTGTACAGTAAAAAGAACTGTTGTCGAATATACATATAAAAAGACAAGTGGCGTCTCCTCAGTATACATATTATAGAGTCCACTACCATATACTACAATATGTTTATGTATATACACTCATCTATGCTACAATCAAAACTTTCACTAACGTAACTAATATTTTAATAATGTCTTGGATACATTGATTACATTCTATACATGATAAAACATTGTCTTATCAATTAAATAATAAATAGAGGAGTGGATGTAATATAAGATGCAATTGAAATTATACATATGAGATGGACGGACTAGCATTGAGTAATTCGCCGTTTTTCTATGTAAAGCAAGCATATATATATATATATATATATATATATATATATATATATATATATATATATATATATATGCATGTATATACATATATATATATGCATATATATATATATATATATATATATATATATATATATATATATATATATATATATATATATGAAGATTGAGTAAGGACATTCTCAACTTATTTAATCAACGAGATTTTATATAGAGATTAAAAATAGGTATAATAAGGTGTTCCGGCAGAAAGAAAACTTTATTCGTACAGAATAAAATGGTTACTATCCGTGCAGAATTGAAAAAAGCGTTACGTGTAGAGTAGGGTCATCGGATTTATATTTGTTGTCAACTGTTTCATGGATGCGCATGCATCGATCGTTAAAATGATAAGAATAGGTGTAAACACATTTTTCAAAGATCATATCAAGCAGGTCGAATGGTCATCGCACTTTACTCACTGGTTTTAGGTTTTGGTTTCAATATCAACTCGAGCATTGTTTTCTTTTACTTACAAGAAGGGAACTGCTTAGAAATACATAATACTTGCATGTGATGTCTCGGTTTCTTTTTTTTTTTTAACTCCATTTTCCAATTGAATTTAACGTTACGTGAAACACCTATGGTATTTCTGTTTCTAATAAAGAAAAATTCTGCATGAATTAAAATATAATATGCATGCATATTTTACGACCGGACAGCGTCGCTAGGTTCCTAATGCTCCCTATCTTGGGTGGAGCATATTAGGAAGTGATATACAAATTACCATTAGCCTATAAAGCGATGCTCTTTGTGTAAAGTAATTGAGATTCGGTATTTGGGCAATGTCAAAACACTGTTAATTCACTGCCCGCATAGCAGCAGTCGAATAGCGCAATGGTTAGAAGGTCCGACTGTGATTAAAATGGATCGGGTTTCGGTCCTGGCTTGAGGTAGTTGCGTGTCATTTCCCACTGATGACCCGTTAAACAGCGAGACAGTACTGTATGTGGAAAACTATATCTTAGGTTAGGCATATGAGGAAGTGATATAGAAATTACCATTAGCAAATGAAGTGATGCTTTTTGTGTAAACAAAATGAGCTTAGGTATTTGGGGTAGTATCAAACCACTATTAATTCACTGCCGCATAGAAGCAGCCGAATAGCAAATGTATCCAAAAAGATCGGTAAAAAGAAATAACTGCTTCGCGTTCAATTAAACGTTTATATATATATATATATATATATATATATATATATATATATATATATATATATATATATATATATATATATATAAGAAGATTGGCATGAAGATTAAAAGGAAAATATCAAAATTTAATTGAATCATCAAATCTTGAACTAAGGAAAATCAAAGACTTAACCTTAATTCATAAAATTATTTTTCCTTACGTCAACAATTAGTGATTCTAAAATTATTATAAATTGATATTTTTTTAATCATTTTAACATTTCACATAATGCTGTTAATCTCCAATATGGGATTCTCTTAACGCAATCAAATCTACTGAATGAAAACATCTATATATATATAAAAGCGAAAATATGTGTATGTATGTTGTTTTTTGTGTATGTCCAAGAAAGGTTTTTTTCCGAGAAGCGGTCGGTCGGCTCACAACTTCTTAAAACTTTTTATATCTCATATAAATCATAATATCTACGGGTTAACAACGGAGGTCGCTTGTCTATTTAATTTGCTCGAATTTGAAATTTTCGCTCACTATATGTGGATTAAGCTTTTTCGTATATTAAAAGCAACACTAATTCTGGCGGCATTTTTCCGGTCGCGATCGCAAGAAATGCCCGAAAGCAATCAGATTTGATCAATTTGGAAATATTTTCCTTATATCAGACAATTGCTATTCGATTTGGACATGGTTCCACCTTCCAACATCTTGGGAAAATAAAAATAAAAAAAGTGTTCCGCAATAAATGAAATAATACACGACAGTCAAAGTTGACCTCATTAAGT
>NC_136490.1:99869292-99871792 GCF_053919585.1 Euprymna scolopes | reverse complement strand
GCAGGTAGTACTGGGTCACATGGTACCAGTAGAATATGATATAACCTGACATGCATACATATATATATATATGATTGCAACGTCTGTTCAGACGAGTTCCACTCCCTCAGACACTGAAAGTTCATGAGCCCGAAAAATGACATATAGTCCTGCCAGCAAATTCACATGCTCAAGCAGACATGATACTAAAGACGGTCATTGTTATACATACATATATATACACGCGCACACACATACATATGTACACATATCACACACATAGATACATGCGTACATACACAATACACAATACGCACACATACATATACATACAAACGCACATGCAAACATAAACAAGACGGTCATTGGTATACATACTTTTAAATATATACATGCATACATACATACATGCCTATAAGCACACACTCATATATACCCATATACATACACAATGCATAATACACAAATATACATATACATAAATACACACATACATACACATACACATATACAAATACATACAGGCATATACTTACACATACATATACGTACACGTATGCATATATATATACATACACTTACCTACATATACATACACATCCATATATATGCATTCATACACATCCACACATACATGCACACATACACATGCATATACATACACACCTGCATACATACACATACATGCATATGCACACATACATGCATACCCACATTTACAAATGTATATATGTACACACACATACATATATACACATAGACACATATACATACATAAACACATAGATATAAATATACATAAACTCACATGTACATATATAATATATACACATACATATACATATATACATACATAGATACATATAATGATGGCAGAATAATTGTTACATGCATCCAGCATTACAGGTGTACACACGTCACAGCTTTTTTATCGCCACAGCACTTTTTTTCGTTTTTTTATAATAGACAAATGCCTGGGGGAGTATCTATACAAAGATGATGTTACAGAGTTTTAGCTTTGTATTTTATTTATGAATTTAATTTGCGAATTGTATCCAGAGTTTTTAACGGGTTCATTGTAATATTTTTCATTTTTGATAAATATGGATTTAGTAGAAGACAGTCTAGAAATTCTACAAGCGATATTGGGAACTATTGATTTTAATATTGATTTAGGGTGGTTTGATTCATTGTGGACATATAGTAGAGATTGGTTAGGTCTATGTAGGGTTCAAAGGTAGAATTCTGAAGATTTAAGGTTATGTCTAAGACATTAACAATTTTTTTATTAGGGTCGATTTTTATAAATTATTATAATTATAAATAAAAATGATAGAAACAAAAACTGCATTGAAAATAAACCTATTAAGAGCGTAATAACATATAATATGGCAATGTCTTCCCGTATGCACGTTAAGAAAAATAGCCAAGAGAGAAAAAAGATAAAACCAAACCGCAAATATTAGATACTAATACAAATAAACAACAAATCAAAACCCGTAAACGTAAGAATAGACATAAAGAGACCCTATGGTTCAACCCTCCATATTTAAAAAGCCTAGAGACAAACATAGCCAGAGATTTTTTTAAAATATTGCATAAGAACTTTAAAGCCCCCCATAGATACAATAACATTTTCAATAAGAACACAATCAAAGTCTCTTACTCTACTATGCCTAACCTTCATCAAAAAATAATTAGCTCTAATAGTAAGAAAATTAATAAGCTACAAAATAAAACTATACAAAATATATCAGACTGTAACTGTAGAAGAAAAAATAAATGCCCCCTACAAGGCTCATGTAAAATTAAAAATGTAATCTATAGCTGCACAGTATCAAAAACCCCAAATCTACATGAATCTATTAACAGCCATAACTCAACTACCAGATTAAATAATGACACCAACTTAAACCAATCTACCGATCAATTACAAACCAGCCCATCATATAATAATCCAGCACCAGACCTAACGGAAAATAATCACAATAAGCAAGAGGCAATATATTTTGGTTCCACATCTTGCCTAATAAAACATAGAATTTCAACGCCCAAATATTATTTTAAGAATAACTCTCTGTCAAACAAAACTACTCTATCCAACTATATTTGGCAACTCAAAAATAGCAATATTTCTGTCAACTTTAAATGGCGAGTAATTGAATCTTGCAAACCATATAAACCAGGAGATAAATTATGTGCACTATGTACAAAAGATACCCTAAAAATGTTTAAATATGAAGATAAAAAATGCAACCACCCTATTAAATTAAAGACAGGAACTAATTTTCACATGCAGTCATAAACATTGGGTTAAATTTAATAAATATAAACCACCTTAAATCTTAAAAATTACTTATTAGTAAAAATAGATTACATTTTTTTTCTGTAATAAATTAAGTTAGACTAATTATCCCCCTTGTACCCTTTAATTAAAGAAAATATGACTAATTATCCCCTTACATTATGTAATTGTACAAATAACATTGACTTACAAATTCTTTCGAATTATAAACCGTGG
>NC_136490.1:99784292-99859292 GCF_053919585.1 Euprymna scolopes | reverse complement strand
TAATTTGAAACTGAAATAACATTTGTATCTAAATTTAAAAATCAGCACACACACTAACACTCTAACACACACGCACAAGCAAACACGCGGATATATATATATATATATATATATATATATATATATATATATATATATATATATATATATATATATATATATAATAAATTTAAAATGTTGAAAACCCTTTCCAATGTCTAAAATGCAAATTTCTGAAGCTATTGAAACGGAAGACCATACAGCATCCAGAAATTTACACACGTTCATGGGAAAAAGCTAATAATCATGCTGTTTATTTAATATATATATATATATATATATATATATATATATATATATATATATATATATATATCGATTTTACTGGCACTACATGATCCTTTTTTTATAGAGGAGTTACTATTATTCTCGCACACCGATAATAGACTATTGCTCCTCGAAGCTATCGCTCCAAAACCGTTCATACACAATTCTGCTAAGTGTCTTCAGACTACTGATATTCTTTCGCATTTGTTTGGATTGTGGCCAGCTATCGATGCTAACACCACATTATTGCACTATGCTTATTAATTTATATGGTAGCCAATTGACGTGCCCTACATATTTAGTAGCAAATAAAGATTACTCCATACCAGAAACAACCATTGTTATAATACGATGTTTAAGATTGAAAACATTTTAGCATCGATATAATGAATGTTTCAGGGCGCTATACATGGTCAATGTGCCGAATAATGTAGAGCAATTTAGGGATCTGCATACACTACATATATTTTTTAAGATGATGACGTTGTTTGGAGTGTAATTGATAAAAAAGAAGCTCTTGGAACAAACTCACACCACACCATTTTAATTGATATATCTCAGCAACGATGTACAGGGTAAACCCCCCCCACGAAAAAGAGGGCATTCAATTGTATTTATGAGTATTTTACAGTCAACGGAGAAAAAAGTCCAAAGACCCTAGTGTTTTGATGTGATGTTTTGAATATAATAAACTAGTTATGACCAAAGTTTAATTTCATTCGGACAAAACACTAAGAAACAAGGCCTAATTAGAGTTGTGGCCCGTGTTTTGGGGTCACCCTGTATATATATATATATATATATATATATATATATATATATATATATATATATATATATATATATATATTACAATAGAAAATGCGAGCATGAAAGGTAATATGAGTAGGTAGGCTAAAACATGGAAAAATACGAAGCTAGTTGTTAAAACTGGAAAAGAAAAGGATAAGGTATTCTAAAAAAGAAAAGATAAGCTATTCTAGGAAAATATAATGAATGCATAACCTAATATATTACAGCATTACGTATTGATTATGTATATGTATGTTATGAATTGAATTTTAAAAAAATCTTAATACTGCAATTTTTTTAAGTTATAAATTCATTTTATTTTTTCTAGAATGTTTTGCTGTTTTCTTTTTCAGTTTTAACAACTAGTCCTTTATTTTTCCATGTTTAAGCGTAACCATATTACTTTTCATTCTCGCACTTTTCTATTATAATATATGGTTTCTTCAGCCTTCCAATAAATTCACTTGTTCTTTGTTTAATTTTTTTTTGTATCTATAAACACATATGTAATAACAACGTAGGACACTCGTCTGCTTTCAATAAATCTCCCAAAATATCTCGATTTTATGCTTTCATTAGTAAACTAGTAGCAACAGAATCGCTGAAGCGACGTGGTTGCTATGTACACCAGTCATAAAAAGCCTCGTTCACTTTCTTACATATTTTTACGATTGGAACCCCAGACAATTACTCATAAATTCTGTTTCACTGAACGAACATGGAAACACTTACAATATATATAGCTGAGAAGGCGATCTATAAACTGTTAATAATTGAGTGAGCGGTGAAAATTTAATGCAGTCAAAAAAGCCTAAAAGTGGCACTTTATATATATATATATATATATATATATATATATATATATATATATATATATATATATATATATACCGTGTTTGAATGATATATTATTTTTAAAATTAATACAAAAATATATTTTAAGTTATTATAATCAGTTTTATTTTTCTTAGAAATGTTTTCTTTTAATTTTTATATTAATTACTAACATGGTACAAACACTGCAATTTTAATTATATTATGAAAGTTGGTTTGTGATTATGATTTTTACTAATTTGTAATTACAACTTTATAAACATATTCATTCATTTATAAGCCTGTATACATAGTTATATTATTCCGATTGAAATTTGTCTGGGTTTCTATTGTTTTATCATCATCTAGTACCACACACTTTTTAAGCCCCACGAAATAATTGTTGTTGTTTGTCAGTTTTAGAAGCATTCCTGACCCTACTTGCAGAAAAGCATATAAGATATGCGAATGAGTCAATTACGCTGAGATTGACACACATTACTACAATATATCTGTAAATATATATATATATATATATATATATATATATATATATATATATATATATTTACAATTATATAAAAGTCGCTTTAGTTGTATGTTTTTAATTCCTTCCTAATAAGTTCTGAAACGGCTGAGCCTATGTTGTGCGAATTTCACAAAACAATAAATTATGTCTAGTCGTTGCAGCAGATAGGAATTGTTCAGAAATATATAATTGCATAAGAATCGAACATCAAAACATTTGACTCTTAAACTAGCTTTTGTCTATTATAGATAAAATAAATAATTGTGACACTGGAATATTTTCCGTTACACCGTTCAAGGGAGATAATAAAAATTAAGCGTATCAACAAACATATTTATTACAATCTGTAGATAGCCTATTGGTAGAGCATTCGAATAAAGTTCGAACACTCACCCTGTTCAAGCATGGGTGTTCCTCGCCATATTACCGGTTTATTAATGGCATCAGTTTACGATAACAGAGGATTACCATTTAAAATCGACGCAAGTAATTTTTCGTCTGTACATATTAAAATAAAGATAAATGAGAAGTGACTTTCAAGGGCATTCACACGTACACACATGTATATATATATATATATATATATATACACATATTTATGCAGATATTTATATATATATTCATATGCATATATATGTACATATATATGCAGGTACATAATTATATATAAACAAATATATACATAAATACCCACATATAAACATATATGTGTACATATATATAAATACACATGTATACATATATATACATATACATGCATATATATGCATACATATATATGCATATACATACCTCCTAATACATATATATGCATATATATAATATACTATATAAACACATATATACATGTAGATATATACATATATATAAACATACACATATATATATATATACATATATATACATTCACATATATATATATGCATATACATATATACACATATATATTCATACACATTTACACACACATAAACCGATATAGATAGCATATACACGTATATACATACATAGCCACATATATACATACATGCATACATATATACGTATGTAGAGAGAGACATAACTATACACACATACACATATATATATATATATATAGATGCATATGTATACATAAAATCATTCCTATATATATAAATATAAATACATATATACATATATACGTATATACATTCGAACCCATCTGTACATATATACACATATATACACGTATATATATATATATATATATATATATATATAAAATTATATCCATATATATAGCTATATACATATATATTCATATATATGTATACATATACACATACACACATATATATAGATATATACATATATATTATATATACATATATATCATATATACACACACATATATATATAGATACATATATAGACACATAAGCACATATATATTTATGTAAATAGATACATATATACAAACATAATCACATATATGCATATATATATACATATGTATATATATAAAGACGTATATATGCATATATAAACATATATACATATACATATATATAAACATATATGCATATCTACATATATATATGCATACATATATACATGCACATATGTATACTTTCATAAATATATACATATATATATATATATATATATATATATATATATATATATATTATATATATGCTGTTTATGCTTATAATTATGAAGAAATTATTTTGTAATTCCTAACTCCTGAATCGGCACTGTTAGATTTCAGAAGCAAGGAGAACTCCAGGACGACTCGTAACATGCAGCACTTAGATTCTTAAATGGTTACATATTTAGTACAGCCCAGATTCAACGTTGCTTAACTTCGGTGATCCAGTGGGAACGTGTTGGTCAATCGGATGACACACACACACACACACACACACACGCACACATAATATATATATATATATATATATATATAAATATATATATAACATACACATATATATGCACATATATACGTATATACATGTGTATATATGTATGTATATATATATAAATATATATATATATAGATATACATATATGTGTGCATATATACATATACATGTGTGTGTATATGTATGTATATATATATAAACATCTATACATAAAAATTTAGGCATATAAATAAATATATATATAAATATATATATATATATACATATATATATATATATATATATATATATATATACATGCATACGTACTAGCAAGAGTACCCGTCGTTGGCTGGGTTCAAAAGCAGCCTACAGAAAATGGACTCTGATTTATGAAAGTATGATAGGTTATGGAAAGGAAGGGTTGTAAAGAGATAATTTCGAATAAGGGGGTATCAAAACCAAATCAAAATATGACGAAAATAAAAATAAAATAGATAAACCCATAATTTATTATACCATACCTGTTCACACTGAAACACTTATCCCAATATTCTGTGGGTCGTTATACTTTGTGGCATATTTTCATTCTATCGAGGTCAAGCGCGAACGAATACCCCATAATTTTTTTTATACCATATTTATTCAAACTGAAACATTATCAAAGTATACTTACGCAGATAGATATGAAAAGTATTCATTAAAGTTTGTGCATGTTTCTATTCTATTAAGGCCAGACGCGAACGCAGGACCCGCAATTTTATTATACCATCCCTATTTAAGTTAAAACATACTTAGCAAAGTAGCCTCATCTATATCAAAAACACTTGTATACGTTTATTTTTAATTTTTTTATTTCCATACTTTGCTGACCAGGCAAGAATGCAGACCCCACAATTTTAATGAACCACTGTTCTGCCAGAACAAACATACCCATTCCTATGTCTCGATACATCTTCTATCATTATATGTAATCAGTTTTTTTTTAAATAGCCAATCATATAGGAGCCTATTCGTGACCAGTCAAGCAGACACACAGACATTCAGCGTTATCTTATAGATGTAGATATATATACATACACCCGCCACAGTCAGTGTTCAATTATTTTCCTATTAAACAGATTTGAACTACATTTGTACAATGTGTGGATTAGAAATCTAGATATAGTTATGTTCAGTTCATGTTTGGAATTCTTATTGAAACGCTGATTCAGATTTATTACAACAACTAAAGTAAATTAATTAACTATGAAAAATTATAGAGATTTAGTAATAAATAATAATTCAAGAAATCTTGATGTGTTTGCCACTAACTACTATTGCTTTAATTCAGTTCTTCTCCAATGCGTTCGAATTATCAATAGGAGTTTGTAGTGTGTCCAGAGACATTCATCTAAAAATACGTCATCATATTTTTATTTCGATGCCGCAATTTATAGTACGCTGGTTATTTATCTATTAATACTTAATTGAATATACAATCAGAAGTAAAATGAGCATAGAAATATTCGATGTGTACAATAAAAACAATACACGAAAATAGAGTGGCCTAACTAGTACTAGCTGTTTGTATTTGTTATCTATGGCATGATTCTTTCTTATTCAATATTATAAATAAACTTACAATGTTTATATATATATATATATACATATATATATATATATATATATTAGTATATATATATTAGTATATATATATATATATATATATATATATATATATATATATATATATATATATATAATAAAAACAAACGTAAGGTACATATATGCACATTAAGTAAATTAACTTTGCATGTATATATATATAAGTTTATAAAGTTTATGTGCATATATATATATATAACTTATATTTATTGTGTTTATATATATATATATATAGAGAGAGAGAGAGAGAGAGGAGAGAGAGATAAGTGAACATGTCTTTCTGTCTGTCTGTCTGTCTGAGTACATTTCCGACAAAAGAACTCTGTTAATTTTTAGTTTACAGACTCGGAATTTGATACACAGGTTATGGAGATTTGGCTGTTAAGGGGTGAAAATTCAAAGATGTGATCTTTGAGAACTCTACCAAACTGCTCCGCCAATTTTAGGTATAGACACTTGAAGTTTTAGATATAGGTTCCTTGGACATGGATGTAACTTAATGATTTTATAGGAGCCCAAACAATATATGTTATGGGGTCATAATCGGGGTTGTAGTTTAAAATAAGTTGAACTCTGCGGTCTCTACCAATTTACTAAGACAATTTAAGGTCTAAACATTTGAAATTTTACATAAAGGGTATTCAGAGATAGGGCAAGGTTTTAAATCGGTTTGAATCGAACATTTGAGCTACCAATATATATATATATATATATATATATATATATATATATATATATATATATATATATGTTTGCATGTCTGCCTAAAACTTTCGACAGAGGGAACGCATTTTCACAGGATCAGTATCGTTTTAAACTAGACACTTCAGACGACAAATCCCGAAACATTGGTTAAAAACATTAATTTCTTCACCCTCAACTGGGAACTTTCTACGGGGAGGTTCTGCTTTTTTCGCCGAAATTTTCGGAAGTCACAATTTTTCCGAGTGTCTAGCCTTAATTTAAACCTGCTTCACTTCCGGTTTGACGGTGGTCGTAACAGGAAAGACGTCACGTTTTTCCCGTTTATTTCCTCCTTCACGGTACGGGTTTTAGCCTGCCTTCATACTACCACCTCCAAACATTCGGCGACACTGAGCTGAAATGCTAGTATATATATACATATATATATATATATATATATATATATATATATATATATATATATATATATATGAGCAAACAATTAAGAAAATATGTTAAAAAACACTTTGAAATGAGTTAAAAACATTTTTAATCTGAAAAGGAAACACTAGATAAATGGATAGTCATTTAGGTAAATTCAATTGTAATTTTCAATTTTATTATAAGCTCCAATTTAGTTGAGCTTTTTATTCTCTCCAGATATGTTTGAAAAGGAACACATGCCTCTGTCTGCCAAAAATATCCCTATTCCTTCCCAACAGGAATATATCTTCAAATCTGTTCTCGTTTTGAACGCTTTCCTTAAACATATAAGGCGGAAGGCTTATCATCATGACTTAAGCATTAAAAATAAACTGAAAGCGCCTATTTCCTCTGAAGACCAACTTCACCCAGAAGTCTTAAATGAACTCCCTATCAACACTCATAGAGAACAAAAGAAATTCGAAAGAATTGCTGCCAACTTTTATGGATTAAAAACTACTGCCAACCTTAAATAAAACCCTTACGTCGAAGAGTTTGAGAATTCCATGTTAAATTTTGTCCAAAAAATTAAATTAAAGAAACAAAAACACCATTATAATCCGGTTACTCGAAAAATAAATAGCTTTGCCGAAAAAGTTGAAAAGAATAAACATATATTCGTCCCTGCTGATGAGACAAAAAATTATTATAACCTTGACTATCCTACATATAAACAAGTTTTCTATAAAGAAATAAATAAATCTTATAAAATAGTGCCTCCTAAGACTTTAGATTCCATTAATTCTGAAGCTAAACTTTTACTGACTTCTATGAACATTCATAATTCACTGAAATAATTTCTTCGGGTACGCCTAGATCCCCCTCAAAGATCATAATCCTAATTTCAATGACACCCCCTCCATCAGATTGATCTGCCCACTTGACTCTGACTTAGGAGCTGTAAGCAAATATATCTCAGATAGAATCATTCCTTCTATTAAAGAAAAAAGTAAGTTTCCTTCTTTGGCTGAATTCAGATTCCGTAATTAATTGGTTTGTCTCCCTTAAAAATAAACACCTCCTTAACTTCATCACATTTGACATCCAAAATTATTTTCAATCAATTTCTCCGATCCTTTTAAATAAGGTTCTTATCTTTGCTAAAAGAAATTCTGACTTAACTAATTTAGAAATAAAATTAATTCTCCTAGCGGGAAAGTCAATTAAACAATAAGCTTTGGACTAGAAAGGATACCCCTGAAAATTTTGACATCTTGATGGGTGCTTCTGACTCTGCAGAAGTTACAGATTTAATGGGACTCTTCTTACTGAAAGAACTTAAATACCACTTTAAACATATCCAAGGGGGTCTTTATAGAGGCGATGTCCTTTTTACAACAACAGCCAGGCAAGGAAAGTACAACAAAACAATTGAAAAATTACTTCTTCTTCAATAACTTTGGCCTTTCTATAATTATCGAACCAAACAAAAAAAAAATTCAATTTTTCTAGATGTTACACTTAATCTTAACACCGAAACTCATAGCCCCTATCATAAACCTACTATTACGCTTTTATACGTCCATAAATCTTCTAACCACCCCAGCTCAATTATAAACTCTACAGTACCATCTGTCTCTAGAAGAATGTCTGCTCTTTCTGCTGATAAAACACTTTTAATCAAAATGCTACTTTCTTCAATAATGCCTTATTGAACTCGGGACACAAGGAAAATATTACATACAACAATTATGCTCCTCCTGCACGCCGCCTTAAATATGTAATCACACACAATCTGACTCGTAAGAAAGCAGTTCAAATAACAAGATCTGCCGCTATCAATAACAATGAACCAGTTTACATTTATAATCGAAACCAAAATACTAATCGCAATGCCTCTAACCCACCTAGTCGCATTAGAAGAAAGAAAAATATTTCGTTAATTCTCCATTTAACCATCCTCCATCTGATATAGTTACTAATCCAATACACCATTCGAGCAGCCCTTCCATCTACAATCATGAAACTAGTAATAAAGATAATAATAATAATAATAATAATAATAATAATCATTATATTAATGAAAATAATAATATTTCTCCTAACAGCCATCCTTACGCTAACAACACTCAAAAATAGTCCTCATACAGAAATTATCCCACCATTTGTTGAACATTCTGAACAAAATTCAAACTATTTAACTAATACAAATCAGCAAATTAATATTAATACCAGACCTCGAGCTTTTAATAAAGTACATACATATATCGGCGCTACGTCAACATTAATTAAGAAAAGAATATTAAACCACATTTCTTCTGTTAACAACCATAATTCTAATAATAACCAAGGAACTTCTCTAACCACTTTAATTAAAAAAACTTAACTCTAACAATACTCACTTCTCAATCAAATGGACTATTATAAAAAAAAGTTAAGTCTTATACTCCAGGCTCTAAGTCATGTCGCCTCTGCACAACCGAAGCTATAACTATAATTACTTCCCCTCAAAATAACAATATAAGAAATTATAAAAATGAACTGATCTCTTTCTGTAAACATAAGTCCAAATTTAATTATGGCAATTTTGAAATTACATAGTTATTACATTTACCCTTTATATAGATATAAAATATTTTTCTTTAACTTTATCGATTTTGGACATACTTCTTAATACTTTATTATTTAATAATCCTTTATTTTAATTCTTTTTCTCTTCTTTGCATGGCCGGTTTTTTATCTGTATTTTCTATTTTATTCTTTAAACTTTCCTATCTATCTAATATATCAAGCTACCCACACTTTCATATATTGTATGTATATTTACTTATATTCTACTATATGAATTTACTTACTTTTTTTCTCCTGAAATTGCAGATACCGGCCATCTTCTCCCCTAAAATATTTTTTTCATTTTTATTCTTATTTTATTTTATTTTATATTATATATTATATTTTATATTTTATATTTTATTATATTTTATTTATTTATTTATTCTTTATTTTCTATTTATTTATTATATATTTATTTATTTATTTTTTATTTTCTTTTAGTGTCGTTTAACAACTCTTGCTGACATTTTTTTAAGTGATAACCTGTACATTTCAGTTGACTTATATTATATTATTTTGCCCCATATATATTTTCGCGCCTTTAACATTTCCTGTCTAGGTCATTTTGACTTTTGTTTCCCTTTATTTTATATTGAACATTATCATTTTTTCTCTCCTTTCTCGTCCCAGATCTTTTTTATTTATAGTTATGTCTCGGAAGTAGAGTGAAAAGCACATCTTATTTTTCTTTTATTAATATTATTTTTCCCTTGTACACATTTTTGAGAATTATTCCATGGATATCTGCCTTTGGATTATTATGGACCATTGTCTTCCAATTATGGGATTTCCTTGGATTTTACTTGTACAAATGGAAATTCTTTTAACTTTCTTGAAGTTTTACATTTGGATTTTACCGTCACGGGATGTTTTTATCTTCCACCAGACTATCCATTCATGTGTAATCACCTTTTCTTTACCATATTCCCTCTGCTTTACGTATATTGTTTTCAAGTAACATCTTTGACTTACTTGTTGTTTCATCAAGTACTTCTGCATGCAAAATCCGATCCCGCATTTTGCTAATTCCTACCCTCTGATGAGAAGGAGAGTATTTCTTCGAAACTCCGCAGATTAAGGACTATCCATTTATCTAATGTTTCCTTTTCAGAGTAAATATGTTTTTAACTCATTTCAAAGTGTTTTTTAACATATTTTATTAATTGTTTGCCCATATTATAAGCTCTATTTCCTATTTGGTTTTATCGAGCTTTTATATCTGGCTGAGATAAGTTTATAAATATTAATTTTTTTAATATTTATAATTTACTTTAATTTTACTCTTTTGGATCATTTTGGTAAATTCAATTGTAATTTTCATTATATATATATATATATATATATATATATATATACATATATATATATATATATATGTTACAGACAGACGCATCGTTGCAGGTGAGTGAATGAGGATCAACGAATATTCAACGCTTCCATATTTTTGTCGTCATTTATTTTGATGAAATGGACTCTACTTCAATTAATACGATTGACATCGCTGTTTGTGGTCTTGTGTCGAAATATATAGGAACTCCCGTTTTCATATTGTATGATGTTAAACAGTATACACAAGTGCACCAGCGGCACATATACTGTCGCACATTTTGAAACCTCAAACTCTAAACTATCTGAGGACATATTTACACCAGCATAGCGCGAAAATATAAAATAAATAAACACTTACTGGATTGGAATATTTTACAATTCGAATTTTAAAATTTTTATTTTAATGAACGGTTATGTTTATTTAAAAAAAAATTGACTTGTCTTGTCCTAAAAATAGCTTTTGAAATTATATATATATATATATATATATATATATATATATATATATATATATATATATATATATATGGGGGGTCGGCGTGTGTGTTTTTGTTTATGGGTATGAATTTTACGCAATGAATAATGTATCTAGCTACGTGCATTTTAATTAGTTACTTGTTAGCAGAAATGTTTTTTTAACGGTGACTGGCCAGATTTTTTTTTTTTTTGGAATTTACGTTGACTTATTGTTAATGTTTGAACGATTATCGCTTCAAGTTAATCCCTCTAAAAAAATGTGTGTGAAATAAAAATAAAAAAATACAAAGAGAAATCTTGCAGCAAATCGGAAAAACACCGATTCACCTATATTATGAAAAGGATCATGTTTAAATTCTCCCGGAATTATTTCCAAGTAAATTATTAAGATAAATTCAATGGTAATATATTTAGTTTCGAAAATTGATTTTTCTCCGAGTTATATCGATGTCGTTAATACAGATTTTAGGGTGTTTTTTCGTAATGTTCATGCAAAAAAATCGTAATTGTTTCAATTTACAATGCTTTATTTTAACAAACAAAGCAAAAGTAGTTCATCTATTATTTTTACTATGAAAAACCCTAATTTTGTAATATTCTTTTTTTATTTAAACAAAATAATACATTTTCACTAAGATTCAAATAAATCTTCATTATATAGCGTGATCAGAATTTCATAAATACTGAAAATTTCATTACTTAACTTACTGGATTGTGATGAATTTTAAAATTAAGATAAATTTAAGATAAATTGTTTACACATGTCGAGCATCGGCTATTCATGTTGCACGTATCAAATTTATCAGATAACAGTAACTCTAGCATATGCTGCATTTTTTATGCAGCCAGGTTTGTACATTCACCTTTAAAATATGTTTTATATTGAATTTAAGCTATTGTGTTTTATATAAGTACTAGATTGCGTGGCCGGCGTTGCCCGGTTGTTTGGAGATGTGTGCTGAGCAAAAAATTAAAAAAAAAAAACAGAAAAAGAACAAAGTTATATTCGGCAGGCAGGCTCGAACCCGTGACGCGAAGACTGAAAAGAAAGTGGAAGTGTGTGTAAGCGTGGTGGTTAAGCAAAACAAACAAACAAAAAATAACGAAAATTGCGAGCGCATAAAAATAGTGGCAGTATGCAGGCAGGCAATCGGGCTCGAACCAGTACCGGAAGGAAAAGAAAGTTCTAAAAAAAAAACGTACGCATTAGCTGTTGCATCCATCACACAAGCGGAAGTGACGTAAGTTGAAAGGCTAGACAACCGAAAAAAGCAATGACTTTCGAAAATATCGGCGAGAAAAGCGACCCCAACCCTGTAGAAAAGTTCCCAGTTGAATTGTAGAAATTAATGTTTTCAGCCAATTTTTATATATTTCGTCACAATTGTCGCCCTTCACAATAATACCAATATCGTGAAAATCCGTCGCCTCTGTCGAATATTTTTGCGAGATATACACACATACATTTCAAAGACATGTGAAATTAATATTATATATGTTGATTTAGATATACGCATACGTTTGATATGAGGATATTGTATGTTGCATATTCAATTAGTTATTCTGAACACGTATTACGATTCTTTATAAGTAAGTTTTTCTGAATACGTATTAGTTATATGCGCTGACACGGGTTCTAGGAGGACAATATTTCTTAGATTAAAAAAATGTGTTTATTTAATCAATCAAGAATCACTCTTTTTACGATGTAAATTTTCCTCTACAATATACCCACATGCTCTAACAACCTGCCCTCGTATGAATCCTTAATTAATATATCAGCTGGCACTATTACACTGTATTTGTAAAACGATTGGTTTCTCCTAAAGCTATTATTTTTTTGTAACCTAAAAAAAGAAATATGATGTGCTATTTGTTACACTGTACGGTAGTTTTATTGATATGCTAACCAGGAGAGGGATTTGTTTAACTAGATGTCAGAAAAAAACACTTATTCAAGGGGCATTGGTAATTAGAATCGAGAAACGAAAAAAATCCAAACTTTTTGCGTTATCGGAATCGGAGAGACATCTTCCTAACAGATGCCAAAACGATTCTTGTAATTGTTTTCTTTTGTTTTTCTTTTGTGCTCATATCAATCTTTATTTTCTCTGTGCGTGTTGTAATGATAAAATGCTAAATATGGAGTTAAACGACAAGTAAAATTAAAATTTAACGCAGCTTCGACAGAAAATGGTCGCTGAGTTCTAGTTTTATCTAAAAAGTGAAAATGAAATAAAATCGAAATAAAATTGTAAGTAGTAACTAATTGTACAGAAAGCAACCCTAATATTACTTCACATAAAACAATAAGCAATAGCTTTTAAGATCCGCCAAACCGGTCTTGTAAATCACTTTTACGATAATGATTTTTTTGCTGAGTTATGAAATAACAGTAGTTCAATTTGTAACAAAGTTCGCTGCCAGTTTCGAAATGATTCAACGGATTGCTAATAGTCGGTTAATTACCACGAATTAAAAGTAATGAATCTGTAATTTTTCCTGTTTATCAGTGTTATTAAGAGTCAATTGATAGTTATAGATGCAAATGTTAAAAATAAAGATTTCGTCGTACAATTATTTTAAAAAATAAAAGAGTGTGTTAATACTTTAGTAATACGTTTATATTTATTTCGTTCCAGATTGTTTTAATATACCACTGGAACTCGGCAACTATTTTCTTTCTACACCGCTGGGGCTATACATTGCTATCCTCACTTGGTTCTTGATTCTATTCGCCAAAATCATAGTATTTAGATATATTATGAGAAAAGGAGGTAGTTTGGATATGAATGGATGCTATCCAACAAAATTTTAAACGATGTGCACTACCAGAGCTGTCACCTGCACCTCACTTTTCTACGCAACATCTAAGGCATTTCTTTTATTTCTGACCAAAGATTTAAATTATAGCGTGCATACATTACTGGATACTCACAGCGTGTTCTCCTAAGCATTTTCTCCTATTAGATGGATTGAAGTATCGAGGAAAGGCTATTCTCTATCAATTAGAAGAGCGTTTGTTTATCAATGATCGTTTGAGGCGTATCGAAAGGGGAGTAGTGACGTGAAAGGCGTACGAATTTTTTTTATTTACAGTTGATACCGCTCTTCGATGCTCTTGTGTGGCTTATGATCTTTCCTGTTTGTTTCGGTCATGTACGACCAATATATTGATGTTAGCAAATGCAATTTATCTATACGGGAATAGTCGATTTAGCACAGGAGTGAGGAGGTAAGTGGGTGGTTGAATTTGCATGGCTGCATGCGCACTAAATATATTCTTAGAGTAGCAGAGCTAGAAATATTTGAAGAGAGAGGAAGACAGGACGAGAGAAGTTAACAAGAAAAAGGAACATGAAAAGAGGAAAGGCGGCGCTGCTATGAACATAGTATAAAGGCGACTGTCAAACAGACATCGATGTTGTTGGTTCATTTGTAACCAGTTAGAGACCCACGCACTCTACGCTCCACCTTGTTCAACTGTATATATTATAAATTGTTTTCGTCACGTTTAAAGTATAATTGACAGTGTACGTTGTTTAAATAAAAGAGGAATTGCAACCTTCATCTGTATTAGAAAATCGACACATGTGTGTATATAAATGTTGTAAATAGCACAAAACAAAAAATATATATGAGTGTGTAAGTGCGTGTGTGTATTACCGTGATACTTATTAAAATGCTGAAGTGTAAACGTGTATTTCACTGAGGCTTTTTATATATAATTTAGTGAGAGGTACAACTTACCAACATCTCCCAGAACTCTTACATAGCGTTAAGTTTGAGAAAAAAATGGCATGTTCTAATACGAAATAATATGTAATTTGTAATAATTTGTAATAAACTAAACAATTCACCCAATTGCCGGTTACATAAGTATTTCTCTTGTCATCGACCTCTCTCTTTTGTGCAAACATTATGTCATAGTTTTGTAATGTGTTTACATACATTTACAGAAAGAGTGTCTGTTTTTTCTCATCATCAATATATAAGTGCCATAAGTGTGAATTTATACATCACACACTCTGAATATATAAATATATATATGCATATATATGTCTGTGTGTATATAAATTAATCGAAAGACGAAGTCATATTTACTTGTACGATACATATTCTAACATATCACATAATTGATATAATAATGTATTATAAAACATATATCGTTATATATTATGTATTGATATAAATCTAGGAAATAATATTAAATTTGAGCTACTAAGTGAATGCAGTGATGTTAAAAATGAGTTAATTACTTAATTAAGACATTATACACTTCGTCTCTGTCATGCTAATATATTGATATAATTAGTCTAACATTTAATCATGTATTTTATATATGTATATATATATATATCATTGTGTATACTTTATCAGAAGCACATACACATAATATGTATATATATATATATATATATATATATATATATATATACATTATTTAAAAAAGTTAAATTGTCTGTCTGTCTGTCTGTGTGTTTCTGTGTGTGTACATTTCCCTCCGAAACTGGTCTCTCAAATTTCAGCCTACACACTCATGAATAGGCATAAACGGGTATAAAAATGTGGGAAAATCTTTTAAATCGGTTTTCGGGCAGAAATTGGGCTGGCACGGAGTCAAAGTTCAAAGATTTATCCTTTGAAAACTATACCAAACTCCTCCCCCAATTTTGGGTCCAAACACTGTGATTTTAGATGTAGGTTGCTTTGACATTGATCAGACATTTTCATTTGATTTGAGTTCAAAACACTAAATGTTAAGGAGTAATAATTGTGGTCAAAGTAAAAAAATATATATGAACTCTTCGGTCTCTATAAAATTACTCAGTCAAATTTAGATCTAAACATTTGCAATTTTACAAAAAGTGTATTCAGACATACGGCAAGCTTCTTAGTCGGTTTTTGGCCGAAAATGTGGCTGCCAAAGGTCAAAGTTCAAAGATTTTACGTTCGCGGTCTCTAAAAAACTATTCAGCCAAGTATTAGTCTAAATATTTGAAATTTTACATAAAGGGTAACAAGACATGTAGCAAAATTTTAAATCAGATTTTTTGGGCGATAATTTTTCTGTTAAAAGAGTTAACCATTGCAGACTCTACGAAATCCAATCGGCAAATTTGCGTCTAAACACTTGAAATTAAAGATGTAGGTTTCCTGGGCATGGGTTAAACATTTTATATATATATATATATATATATATATATATATATATATATATATATATACATAAAGAACAGTATAGGGCACGAGAAAAGCCAGGCTGAACTGCTAGTATATATATATATATATATATATATATATATATATATATATATATATATATATATATATATATATATACATAAAGAACAGTATAGGGATCGAGCAAAGCCAGGCTGAACTGCTAGTATATATATATATATATATATATATATATATATATATATATATGTATATATATATATATATATATATATATATGTGCGTGTGTGTGGGTGTGTGTGTGTGTGTGGGTGGGTGTGCGCGCGCGACCATAGAGAAAGGAAAATTCTGCTGTCAACTTCGTTACTAAAGCAGTGTTTGTGAGGTAAAAACAAAATTTAAATGGAACATTCGACTATCTATGCATCTTATATTGGGACTGTGTTTGCTTTTAGAAGGGGGCACTTTGATTTCTGAAAGTTGATGTAAAATAAAACAATGTATATAACAGCATATGTTATAGAGATTGGTGGTCAAATCTATGCTATATGTATATAAACTATATCTCTCTGTGGTCATGTACTTCATATACTTCGTTGATATATAAAGATTTATATATATATATACGTATATGTACATACGTATATATATGTATGCATATATATATATATATATATATATGCATACATATATATATATGTATACATATATACATGTATATATGTATACATACATATATATATGTATACATACATACACATATATATGTATACATACATAAATATATATATGTATGCATACATACATATATATGTATATATATGTATGTATACATATATATATACATATATATATATATGTATACATATATATATATATATGTATACATACATATATATATATATATATGTATGCATACATATATATGTATACATACATACATATATATGTATGCATACATATATATGTATACATACATATATACGCATACATACATATATATATGTATATATACATATATATACATGTATATATACATATATATATATACATGTATACATACATACATGTATATATATACATATATATATATATCTTTGTGTTTATCTTTGTATATAAATATTCATATACCTACGCAGACAGGAAGTTTGCATGACTTCAGAAACATAATGGAATAAGATAAAGCTGATAAAAGAATGATCAGTGTTCGCTGACAAATAATAAATTTTATCGAATATTATTATTTTCTTTTTAAATTGGCTTTACAAATAGACACAATAGACTAAGTCCCAGTGACTCTACATGCTCGGATGCCATAATTAGCTATTCTAAATTATGGAAAGCAGAGCAAACTTTTTATCCTGGTAAATCTGCAGCCTGAGCGTCGACCGTTCCTCATGATAAAGACTGTCTAAGCTTATATTTATTACAACTGAAGAAAATTTTGCGTAGCCATCAACATAAACACAGCCACACGTACAGTTTCTCAAACACACCTACACACTCATATATATGTGTATGTATACGTAAGAATTAAAGCATGAGAAAAAACAGAATATTGTAAGCAAGGCAAGGATAAATGTTTGTCAAGTATTAGTAGCATGACATATTATTTAATCAACTACAGTAAAAATCTAGCTTTTCTCTCGAAAAAGCTTAAACAAGAGTCTTAGTCTGACGTAGGCTAACTTCTGAAAATCCTTATAGCACAAATTAGAAAAGATCTATGCGTATTGTAAATTAAAAATAATTATGAATTCCAAGGCAACCAATTCCTTCGATAAGATATCTTCACACACACACACACACTTATATATATATATATATATATATATATATATATATATATATATATATATATATATATATATATATATATATTCAGAATGTGAGGGATTATATAAATAATCCATAGGGATTTTAAAAAGTAAAATCTAATTTTTAGACGGCATGAATGGATTAGAGAGAATTTTAAATTACATTGTAATGATGGCTAAACTTATGCATTCATAGTCTGAATGTTTAATATCTCTGTTGCAGATATTAACACAGTAAGTGTCAAAGAAAGCAACATCTTCGCGTCAGAACCAGAGATGTGTCATGAAATTCCTCCAAATATGCATTGAGTATTGTAGTGTATATCTGGTAAAATAAAGTCGTCGATCGTTTTAATGGTATTACTCCCGCCTTCGTATCTCTTTAACCTTTTTAGTTAATATATAGGAGGTTTACTTTTTGGCCGACACTGGTATGGCAAATGCGTCCAGGATGCCAATGCACAGCCGCCCTATATCGCTGATAGAACTGCATTTAGAAAGGCGTTTGATATGTAGAAATATAAATTCTGAAGCACAAAGATTTGCTTTTGGCACGACTTTGATATACTTTACAATAAATTTCATATATGTTTTTGAATTTCAGGCTTAAACTAAAAATTCTATTTATCTGAAGTGAACATGTAAAAATAGATTGTCTGCCCTTAACGTTATATCAAATATATAAAATTATAGCAATTAATTGGACCGAAAATAGTATAATACGCAACCAATACTGTTAAGTCCTTTGCCACTTCTAATATTAAACTGAAACGTTCAGAAGAATCTAGAACTGATCCAATAAAAATATTGATATACAATTCATATCTAATATTTAACAAAATATGCCTTCTTGAGTCAAAATGTTGATACTTTTATTCCCGGAAACGGAAGAAGTAGGTGGCTGTGTAAGTTCTACAAATATTTTATGGTGTTGGAATAGTAACACTCTTGAAAGTCACATTTCCTAATAAGATTCTCATTTTAAATATTTTGTGTTTTATTATTTGTTTCAGTCTACCGATTTATTTTTTTTATTTTTTATATTCATTATATGAGCGTTCCATTCAATTATTTGAAGGCAATCAAGAATTATTGAGGAGACGATTAATAATGAAAAACTGTAAATCAACTTGCGTTCAGTTGCCCTGATGTGCGTATAATTTTATTTTAAGTAGCGCTATATCGAACACTTTTGAAAATAGACATTGTTTTTCTGGTTCAGAACATTTATAATATATATATATATATATATAAATATATATATATATATATATATATATATATATAATATGTGTGTGTGCGTGCGTGCGTACGTGTGTACGTTATTCTTTTACATTTATATAGACAATAAAACGCCTACACGTAATACCGCAATATGGTCTGTGTAAACCAGATCCAAGGACAAGAATTTGATAGTTTACGACATATATGTATGAAATATGCTAACAAAGACGAGAAAAATGATATAATAATATGTCCTGCTTTTAAATTTATCGTAAACACTCAGGTAAAACCAGAAGAACCCAGTAGCCGATCTAGTGAATGGTTGCTATCAACAGAAGAAACCACTTCTATTAAAAGCAATCGTTTATTAAGTGGCATGACGAGGAATACTGGTTTACACAGCCCATTTGTCCGACGCAATTGTATGTCCAATGTCGCGACAATGTAAATTCGTATATATATATATATATATATATATATATATATATATATATATATATATATATATATATATATATACGCATTTACATATATATACGCATTTACATATATATTATATATATACGCATATATATACGCATTTACATATATATATACGCATTTACATATATATATATTATATACGCATTTACATATATATATACGCATTTACATATATAGTATATATATACGCATTTACATATATACACACATATATATATATATACACACATATATATATACACACATATATATACACATATATATATACACATATATATACACACATATATATATACGCACACATATATATATACACATATATATATACACACATATATATATACACACATATATATACACACATATATATATATATATATACACATTATATATATATATAGTAGAACACCGGCGTTAAAAATTACCTGGTTCTTTTTAGTGCGTCTACAGAAAAGAGTAGCAGTTCTTTATCGTTCATCTGATTTTCGCTAGTGAGAAAAATGTGTACACGAGATGAAGAAGGCTGGCAATCGAGTCATTGTGTGCTTATGTCATCAATTCCAATTTATTTTCACAAGGATCTGTTTTATATTTCCGAATTTGAAACGATAATTATTGGTAAAAGGTAAATGTTATTAACACGTACCTGAGAATATTTACTTTATTTTAAGAGTTAGGAGGAAAGCGAATTTCAACGCATTGCATAACGAAAGGATGAAGCAACTAGAATAATTTGATTTTTAGTGTTTGTAATTCAGGTGACACCCTATATGTGAATGAAATATGACACACTCTACTAGTGCTGATCATGGGAACAATAATAAACCGTATTTTTCACAGCATTTGACGGAACCTCGTGTGACGAAAAAGACTTAATATTTTCATTGTAAGCCTTGCTTTCCTATAAGCTGTACAGCCTGAAGAGGTCTCGAGTTACTGGTAACTTGCTGACGAAAACATGATCATGACTGTGTAGCAACATATTAATGCTTGTGTAAAAATACATAAATAAATATACATTGCGTGTCAAATTATTAACAAGATAACATTTTCTTACCATTTTCAGAAACTTACCAGTGGTGTCGTATCAAAAGCTACGGAAACATTAGCAATGCTGAGTTGCGCGTATTGTGAAATTTTCGTACTTTTCCGAAATCGGAATTGCTGAATCCATTGTATTAGAGGTGTGTAAAATTATTAACAAGACAATTTGTTTAGTCAATAAAAATCGGTCGTAAAGGTGGTTTGAGTTGTTCTAGAAAGAGTACTATTAAAGAACAGTTAGCAAAAGGTAAATCTACATTCGAAACATCGAAAATGATAAGTAGGTACCATCAAACTGTGAATAATTTGTATAAGACCCTACAAAGGTACAGAAGAGCGCTGATAACGGTAAATCTAGAGTTGTTTTACGTCGTTCCCTACTCCAAATTTAGCGTAAAGTTATTAAGAACCCTGGGAAGACAAGTCGAGAAGTTTTTACCAAGCCGAATTAAAGAATGTTACAAAAAGTACTCGATGTCGGCTTCTGAAAGAAATAGCAAAGTCCGTTCAGCCTGTAACAAATCTTACATTAAAGCAACATCATATACAAAACCGATTGAAATAGGCAGAGGACAATAGGAAAACGAATTTTTCCAAAGTTATGTTCACGGATTAAGTGCGTATAACACTTGATGGCCCAGATGTCTGGAGCAAGAGATGGATCCTAGATGGACTACACCGTTATCAGCGTTTTCGGCGCCAACAAGGTGGTAGTGGGATAATGATTTCGTCTGGGATTATCAGAGGTACTTTAGTTGGCCCATGGAGAGTCCCAAAAGACGAAAAAATGACGTAAAATGCTTACATAGCTTTCCTACAGGAGCACTTTGAGCCATGCTTGAAGAAGCAAAGGTTGACCTTCAGAAGAACCATTAATTTTATGCATGAGTATGCTCCCTCGCATGCAGCAAACGAAAGCAAAGATTATTTGACACAACTGGGATTCTCTGGGCCAGGGAAGATGAGAGGTCTGCGAATTCACCAGATTTTAACCCAAGTAGGAATTTATGGAGTATCATGAGGTGACACCTCTATGAAAGTGACCGCCAATTTAAGAGCAAAGATGAGTTGCGGGGTGCTCTCCAAGAGGTATCGTGAGGAATAACTGTTGACAAAATTACGAATTTGACTAATTCTGTCATTTGACGTCTTTTACAAGTCATTCATAAAAAAGAATCGGATATCCCCTAATAATTATGTCAATGTAGAAATTCGTATGTAGTAATTGTGTTCTAAGCATTGATTTGTAGCTCATTTAATGTTTGAAAATTATTTTAATAAACAAGTCATGGGTATATTTTTTTTGTCTCAACCTCGTTTATAACTTGACACATTGAAAACAACATATAATTCTATCTTCTGCTGTAGTTTCATTAATACAATTTGCATACTTTTATTTTCTGATTGGAATAACTGATTAGCATTGTAAACACTTTCTCAAATTTTAATGGATTTTTATTCACTCCTTTCTTAAATATTAAAAAAAAAATGTATCCTCGTTAATAATTTGATACGGAGAATATATATATATATATATATATATATATATATATATATATATATATATATATATGGAGAGAGAAATAGGTAAATATATGTATATATATGCATATATATTTCTTACACAAGTTCAAATGTTGATTTTTCAAAAGTGATCAGTATATATGTAGATCTATTTTAATTGAAATTATATAAACACCAGAATAACCTTACATGAAATATTGTACGTTTAAATTATGTTAATAGTTTCCTGAGTTGTTTTTGTTGTTTTTGTTGTTTTTCTACTGCTTATATAATTTCACTAGTATATGTATAATTAAATATATGTGTGTGTGTGTTTGTTTGTTTGTTTGTTTGTATATGTGTGCGCGTGTTATTTCATACTAAAACGCAAACTTTAATAATTGGAAAAAACGGTGTTACAGATGAGTAAATTACTCAGTTTTATATATGTATACATATATCCGACATGTGTGACACTCATATATCGATATTCAATTTACACATCTATTATACATATTTATTGTACATGTCTTTATATTTCATTTTTGTCATATGCTGTATGCTCCTATAAAGAGTTCGACTGTATTTTCTTTGATACAATATTGCTTTCATTCAACACCTTTATTTTCGCATGCTAAGCATATTTCCACATTAAAAAGTTTCATCCAAGCTGTACTCTCATGCATAATTAGTGTTCTTAAAAAGTATACGTAAAACTGTTTTTATTAGGTGAATGCTTTGATTGAGTACGCATACGTTTACTAATGGCGTTTGCCAGTAACGGCTCACATTCAATAATTGAACGTTCAAATAAGTGTGAGAGTCAGACTAGGGAATTCACTCCTTTGATGTTGCTTCTATCGATTCTGTTTACTTAAAAAATGTCAAGATAGCAATCTGACATTCTATATGAACCATTGAATATTGATGAGTTTAAAGACTGGATGCTTGCAAAACAAAGGCAGAAATAGCATTTGCTTTTAAGAGTATGTTTCGCATGTTTAAATGAATCACAACTATGATGGAGAGTTCGTACTTGTTTATTTCTAACTCAAAGGCAGATTGGGATTTTGGAATTATACATGACGGTAGATTACATAATACAATGCGTGATAATCATTGTTGCAAATAACGAGATCAACTATGTTAGGCTTAAACGGCATCGAGTATGTTGACAATCCAATTGAAGACAAGGAGGATTTACAAATTATATACATTTATTTGGTCATAATGATTACCGCGAGTACTTGAGTAATTCAACTAATAATCTTATTTTTGGAGTTTGGGCATTTAGAAATTAACACGCTTTACAAAAATAAGTTTAAATCATCCGATGATATTTTTCATTTTTACAAATCATAAGATATCCAGCTATTTAAACATAATCCTCGGGTAGATTTTGACCTTGATATGTTCTGACTGGTTAGTGATCACTGGATAATGTAATGTGCACTCTAATACTGCTTGGGAAGTAATGAAACTGAATTTCCTTTAACTGACATTTAAATATGTGTCTCATTAATCGTTTATCATCTAACGTGGACATTGAATCGTACACAGTATTTTCTTCACAACACGTTACTGAAATCTATCTGTCATGTTTTCCAAATATTAATAATCAGATATGTAGGAATATATAATTTGAGCATATCTGTTTATATATAAGTTTATATATAAGTTTTACAGTATATTCAAGTTGATCAGTTAAGAATATAAATTATATAGGCATTACTTATTTTTGGCTAAATACTATTTAATGAAGGCAACCGAAATGGGCAGAAAAGGCACATATGTCTTATATAATGCCTTTTGTCTGTATATATATATATGAAAATGCCCTAGTATATGACATATACGGAAAAAAGGGGACGCATCCTGTCATCAATTATAATGACTATTTTTTATATTATTTGAATAACTTATATTGATTTTCTAAAACAATTCAATTGAACCATTATTTTTAAAAATTGCTAATTAACCACTTCGAAACACAATTTCTTTTACGTTTCTCTTTATCTCTCTCACTCTCTCACTCTCTATCTCTCTCCCTGCCTTTTCCTCTCGATTTTTTTCTATCACCGACTGTTTAAACTAATTTATGGCTTGAATTATTCCTTTTGTTTAGATAAAAATTTAATTATTTTCCCTTCATTCATTACTATATTCGACTTAAAATAAGTATATATATATATATATATATATATATATATATATATATATATATATATATATATATATAGTGTTGTTAAGCTGGATTAAACCCGACAAGATAAATAGAATGGAGGTGGAATGACCTAAATACTCAACGGTTCGCCCGATTCATGTGAGATTTTGCAAAATGGATGGAGTAGGAATATTTGGGGCTATATATAATCATGGGGAGAGAAGCGTGTTTTGTTTATGAAAAAGCCCATATACATCGGGCGGAGCGTTGAGTTTTCAGGTCTTCCCACCTCCATTATATATATATATATATATATATATATATATATATATATATATATATATATATATATATATATATATATATATTAGGATTTTCAGAATGTGAGAGATTGTATAATAAATTCCACAGCCAAACAACGTCGCATCATGGCTCTTGTGAGCTGCGACGTTGTTTGGCTGTGGAATTTATTATATATATATATATATATATATATATATATATATATATATATATATATATATATATATATATATATATATATATATATATATATTCACGGATATTTTTATTGTCATCGAAATCCGTGAAACCGCCCGCGAGGAAGCTTCACATGCCTCCATGAAGTAACTTAGTCCAAACTATATGCTATTTTACACAGCATCTAGAGAATCTACTGTTTCTTTTATAAAATTATTTTACATAAACCGGAATTAATTTTTATATTTTTTTATATTTTTGCGAAAAAAATTGAAAGAATTAGAGTTCTTTTAGTGACCAATTTTTTGGGGGGAAAATGACATTATTTTTGATGTTTAAACTAACCCCCTCCTGACAAATAATTTAAACTCTATTTCCCCCCCTCCACTGGAAAACAAAAGAAACCATTTTTTTAAATTTAGATTTCATCTGTATGTTTTTTCCGCAAAACATTTAAAAACTTACTAATTTTGTATGGCAAAAACTGTTAAAAAAAAGAAGCACATTATAAGTTATGTTTTCATTGTCCTCCCTCGCTGGCGAAGAAATGAACCTAAATTTATGTTTATCTTTTTTTAAGAGAAATCACTGAAAGTAAGGAAGTGTTCAATTCCATTCCAGTTTTGTAGGTACAGAAATACACGGAATCTAGTTTAGTGAATGGAAAACGTACATTAACTTAATCAATGAAAGGTTGTTTAAAATTCCATTCTAGGTGTTTAGGCAAAAAAAAAAAAAAATTTAAAAACGACTATGGTAGGAAAACGCGAACTTGAAAATATAATGTGAAGTGTCCGGCACGGTAACCACTACACCACGGAGCACTGCAACTGAGTTTAGTGGTTTTAAGTAACGTAATATAGAATGTGAACGGTTGTATAATGCAATGAGATATAAAAGTCCATTTAACTTAAAATCGGCTGCTAAGTGTATTTCGATGAGGCTACGTTGAAAGAGAGAAACAAACATGTCATAATTAAAGTTGGATACATAAGTAAGAGTTGGAGACCAATTCAAAGGTTAGTTAGTTTCGGATATTTTTTTTTTGTTAACGCGATTTTCTATGTGTAAACTGAAGTCGTATTGCAGAACACGAATTTCTGTAAGAGAGTGTTTGAATAGTATGCTATGCAATTTTTTTGAAGTAATATAAATGGTAATTAAGCAACGTAAAAGTAAGCATGAGATAAGAATGAATGTTTGTGCGCATATCGGTATCGGTTAATTCCGCGGTGCGTTTCACCCAATAGGAAGCATAGAACGGAAAGGCACGGTAAAATTCAATTCCAGCTTTTTTAAGAAACTACGAAGTACATAAAACCCAAACCGGTGTTCCGTCCCTAACGGTCCCTTGTGAACGATCCCGGAAACGGTGAAAGTGGTGGCGGGGAAGGATGAATTAATTAGATAGAAAAGATTTTACTACTTCCATTGATTTTAACCGATTGTGGCAGTGAATTCTCAGCAGAAAAAATATAGGAATCTACGATTATCGAGGAAGTGGAGAGGTAATATGCCTATAACACACCTCAGATATTGTGCTGCAGTTTGTGCATATTACATTTGCAGGATATATCTTGATTTTAATCCTATAAAGGTCCAAATCATAGGGGAAAATTAGTTTATTTTATATAGGGATATATATATATATATATATATATATATATATATACACATATATATGTATATAGTGGCGTAGCAAGGAAGGGGGTTGTCCTCCCCTCGCGGTAGGTTCCAGGAGGCGGAAGTTTGAAAGAAATATAAATGAAACTAACAAAAATCTGAAATTGTATGCCGACAAGGCTCTAAAACATCGTGACATTTAAAGATATCGGAATCAGAAATATGTGTTTTTATTTAAGAAGCGGCACACGTCACGGGCGCCATGTTAGCGGTTAAAAATAGAAAATAGAAAAAATAAATAAAAGCTAACAAAAATATCGGACATTTTTCGCGGAGAAGGTTGTAAAATTCGAAATTTTTAGAGGTATCGGAATCAGAAAAATGTGTCCCTATTTTACTAGCGGCCCATGTAGAGGGGACGTCATTTTGAGGGGGTAAAAATAGAAAAAAAAATAAGGGAGGAAAGGACCGGGGAAAAACGTGATGTCTTTGCTCTTACGACTACCGCCAATCCGGAAGTAACGTAGGTTTAAATTAAGGCTAGAGAATCGAAAAAAGGGGATGACTTTCGAAAATATCGGAGAAAAAAAGCGACTCCACTGTAGAGAAGTGCCCAGTTGAAGGTGAAGATGTTTTTAACCCATTTTTCGATATTTGTCGTCTTAAAGGTTTAACTTAAAACGATACTGATATAGTAAAAATCCGTCCCTTCTGTCGAAAGCATTAGGCAGACGTGCAAACATACATATATACATGCATACATTTATATATTTGTAACTCAAATTTTCGACACAAACCGATTAAAAAGGTTGCCCGATCTCTGAATACGCTTTGTGTAAAATTTCAAATGTTTAGACCAGAAATTGTCTGAGTAATTTGATAGAGCTCGAAGCAGTCAAATTCTTTTTTTTTTAATTTGACCCCTATTACGACCCCTAAACATTTATTGTTTTGGGGTCAAACCAAGTTATTTCAAGTGTTTAGACATCAAATTGGTGGAGGAGTTTGGTAGAGTTCTCAAAAGTCTAATCGTTGAACTTTGACCCCGTAACAGCCAAATTTCTCGCCGAAAACGGATTACAAAGATGTTCCCAAAACACGGTACCCTGTATATCAAATTTTGAGTATGTAGACTGAGAATTGATAGAGTTATTGTGTAGGGAAATGTACACAGATCCACAGGCATACACAGAGACAGACAGACACTTTTATAGATACTAGTATTTCAGCCCGGCGTTGCCCGTATGTTTGGAGGTGTATGTTGAGCAAAAAAAAAACGGTATTTTTTTTTTTAATTTGAACCCTATTATGGCCCCTTAACATTTACTGCTTTGAACTCACATCAAATTATTAAGTTAGATCCCTGTCCAAGGAACCTATATAAAAAATTTCAAGTGTTTAGACCCAAACTTGTAGAAGGAGTTTGGTAGAGTTCTCAAAGGTCAAATCGTTGAACTTCGAACCCTTTACAGCAAAATTTATGTCCGAACACCAATTACAAAATTTTCCCAAATCTCAGTACCCTGTATATCAAATTTCGGGTCCGTAGACTGAAAATTGACAGAGTTATTGCGTAGGAAAACGTACACAGACACACACACATACACGTTCACTTATATATATATATATATATATATATATATATATATATATATATATATACTAGTGATGGGATTATCCCAAAGTTTTTCCTGATTCTGATTCACTTACCGATTCGTTCTTAAATTCCTGATCCGATGTGATTCCCGATTCCGAGTTCGATTCTTTTTTAATTTCTAAATATTTAATTAGTTATTTGGTTTTGTCTTTTTTTTCGAATTACTCTAAAACCTTCTCAGGTCTGCATATATTTCCGCAAACAACAAGTGCACTTAGTGTGTGTGTGGGGGGGCATATATTAAATATACGGTGAGTTTGTAAATATTTTCTCGAATATTTTACTTTTAATTGATTGAAAATAATAAACCAACTAAATATGCATTTCTCTTCTAAAACAAAGCCGATTTACATTTGTCATTAGTTGGGCAAATGCAATTTGACTATTGCAAAATCAATTGAAAATAATTAACGACTCTTATGCAAAATAAAACGGTATAGGAACAGTATAGTAAACCAAGTCCCCTCTCCATTTGAAACATGAGTTCTAAATAAAATAGCTACCATATAGAAAACAATTCTTAACTTAAGAACGGATATGAATGTATTCTTAACTTTTCAATACATTCTCTCTACCAAAAAATGTTCATGTCTTTAACCTAATCATCAATATTTCCCCTGCTATTACTACTTACACTGCCATACACATGTAGTAGATTGATTTGTTTTAATGCGAAAAAGATAATAAAAACGAAACAAAAAAAGATACAGATAATTATATTAGAATATATTTTACTGATATTGTAAGAACACTCTTGGCTAAAAATGACATTTTCTTTTTGCTTTATTTGCATTTCATTTTTATGCGATTGCATATGGACATCTTGAAAATCTTGTCGGAAATAAAAAGTACAATCGATTATTTTAAAATTTAAACTTTCGTACATTAATTTTACTGAAAATGATGAATAATCATCATTTCCAGACTACTCTTACATTGTAGAAATGTTCTGCATGAGTAATCTTATATAATCTTATATAGAAAAACAAAAGAAAAACTCAAAAGCAAGCAACAAACTTTTTTTTTTGCCTTATATAATAAAGAAACGATGTGTAAATTAAAAAATTGGAAGATAAACAAATGAAATATGTTTTTTTGTTTTTTTTTACTTATCGAGTTAACAGAAAATTAAACCTTTCGTCAATTCGTGGCTGTGAAATGAATCGAACCGGAAGTTCAGTTTTATCAACAGAACAGATTCGCAGAAACGATTAAATAAATATATTTATTTTATTTAATATTTTAATTTTAATTAGGTAAATTTATTTTAATAACATAAAAACATACCTCGACTCTAAAAATGGGTTGTCCGAAAATTTCAAATAAATTGGTAACGTATAAACATGGTTTTATTTGTTTAGAACGAACCAACTTTACATTTATATATATATATATATATATATATATATATATATATATATATATATATATATATCCATAGAGTAAGAGAGAGAGATAGAGAGAAAGAGGGGGGGGAGAATCCTCATTTAAAATACATGATAAATTTGTTTATGCATCAATAAGCCAAAATTCATGGAATCCGCATAATTTAAAATACTCAAAGTGTATGTTCGGCTGTTGAAATCTTTATTACCTAACACAATTTTGTTTTGAATGATGTGTTACATTGTAACAGCATTGACGAATGATTTGTGTATATGGTATACATTAAGATGGAAAGAATCAATGGACGATTACACTAATGTATACCCTAGTTTAGAAAAGAAATATATGCCTTTACATAAGAATTTGAGCATACTGGTAAGGTAGAAAGAAAGAAAGAGGAAGAGTATACAAATAGCGACAGTGAGTGCGAGAGATACAGCGTGAGAGAGAATACGAATCCTGTTAAGCATCTTTTAGACTACAATTTTTCTTGCCTGTAAAAAGATGACATTCATTATAAATTGTTACTAACATAGAGTGGGAGGTCCCAATGTGCTCCTTTCTTAATAGACCCTATCAGAAATATCTCTACACGCAGATGTCATTTGGCGCCACTACGGATATAGTTAGTCTATCTCTAACTCATACACCTATAATTCCATTTTTTTTTTCATAGTTTTTATATTATTTTAAGTTTTCTGCCCCCCCCCCACAAAAAAACGGCTTCGCTTTCTCATTCACTGAAACCATCACGTGACATCATTTACCGCCAACGAATTCCCATCTGACATGACTTATTGCAATCGACTGATATATCAGATCCTCCAAATTCTTATCGGACCATGATGCTTAGGGGATCGTATCGTACCACATGACTAAATTTGCTAGTAATTTTCTTGTTTTATACATTTTTCTACATCATTTAATGACATGATAGAGGGGTGTTTTTGTCATATGCAAGAGTAGAAATTGAATTTTAAAATACCAATCCAGGGCATTTAGAAACTTTTAGATGAAAACAATGGAATCAGTATTCATAAAAATAGTAATATTTAAGACTATCTAAAACTTTATCCAGCATAAACATCGGTGTGTTCAGTCCTCGGGTGAAAGGCGATTCACCCACCCACAGACGATTATGTGCATGAAAACATACATGTATGTATTATTTATATCTCTTAAAAGAAAGGGTCGAGTGTTAAATTTTACATTAGAATGGAAGTTATACTGTAAATGGCGACATACACACACACGGACTCATGTTATACTGTATACTTACGCACGCCCCCAGGCATAAACACAAATATAACATATATATTGATATGTGCTTTTGTGTTTGTATGCGTGTGTCTGTGCTCGTGGTATATTATAAAAATATAGCTATCATGAGTAAATATGAATATGTGTTGTCTTAATTTAGCTAAAAAGAATGTGTTTCTGTGAATAACAATTTACATCATTTGATAAACTATATTATTCGAATATATATATATATATATATATATATATATACATATTATCAGTGTTATTATTATTATCATTGTTATCATTATCGTTATATTTGCTTAGTGACACATGTTTTTGTAACAGAATCGTATCAACTTCATAACACTTTACAGAAAAGTACTGAAATGAAGTTACTGGATCGTTAGTAAATATTATCTTCATAACTTTATGTGCATATGAATATATATATATTCAAAAAGTTTGACTTATATCCAGGCAATCTAGATCTAAAATTTCCAAAATTTATACACAAAATAGGCGGAGGTGTTCGGTAGAATCTGCAAAGATCAACTCTTCAACTTTCGCCCAAAAACGGATTAAAATTATTGCTTCGTGTCTCAATTCCCTTTTTGTAAAATTTCAAATGTTTGGACCCAAAATTGGCTGAATACTTTCTAGAGACCGGAAAGGTCAACTTTTAAAAACTTTTACTCTTGGCCAGTCAATTTATCGTCCAGAATCGATTTAAAAGCTTGTCATATGACTGAATACCCTTTACGGAAAATTTCAAATGTTTAGAGGAAAAATTGGCGGAGTAATTTAGTAGGGACCGCAGAGGGTTTTTTTTTTCATTTGACCACAGTTTTGACCCCTTGACATTTACTGTTTTGGGCTCAAATCAAATGTAACCTAAATTTTGAAGTGTTTTAAGCGAAAATTGGCAAAGGCGTTTGGTAGAATTTTCAAATGTCAAATAGCTGAACGTTGACATCTTCGCAGACAAATTTCCAGCTGGAAAACGATGAAGAAGATTTTCACAATTCTAAATACCATCTATGTAAAACTAGCGTCTATAGACTCCAAATTTACTAAGTAGTCTGATAGGGAAATGTACACACAGACACAGACATACACACATGGACAGCCAATTTTACTTTTTTCATTATATATATATATATATATATATATATATATATATATATATATATACTAGCAATGAGAGTTAACATTGCCCGATACTGAATGCTAACTAACTAATATTTAGCATTCCCATATTTTTATTTTCATAGAAGTCAGTGAAATTGCTATTTTTCAATAAAATCGATAGATGTCCTGCTGTATGGGGGTCGATTGCAGTGCCCTGGTAGGAAGCTACAATGCATTTTGCCTACATTACACTGTAAAGAACATACAGTAAATTTTATAAAATAGCATTGATGTTTAACATGTAAATGTGGAGTATTATATTATATTTGCTCTAAATAGAAGCATTCTCTGTCTTATTAAAGACCCTACTATTGGTGTTATATATGTCTGGCACTGCAGCTTGTGCGACGAAAATTGTTTTAATGAAATTTTAAACTGAAAAACTCAAGTATAATGGTGCCATTGTGATTTAAACAGAAATGGTTATTAGTGACACGCTCCTGTCACACCCCCCTGTTGATTTTATCTGTCGGAGTTTCGGTCTGTGTGTTTATAAAACTTTTCAAATGCACTTGCGATGTTAGCGTCTGTAAGGTTTTTTGTTTGGTTAATATCGTTGTTTTTTTTTTCTTTCATCGGATTATTACCTTTATCGATACATATCGAAGACAGAAGACATGCTCATAGAACATTGGTAGCCATATAAAGCACCTTCCATAGTCAGGTCCGTACCGAATGGCATATATATATATATATATATATATATATATATATATATATATATATATATAATTGGAATTCATTATTGAGATGGCTATTATTTATTAATTTTATCTATTGCGCGCTATTATCCTATATTTTTCTTAGATCTTTCACGGCGTTTCAGCCAACTATTCCTCTGGTCTTAGTCAGGTGCTAACCGTAACGGGATAGGCACTCCGAATCTCCTAACTGCATCTACTGCAGTAACTGCCTTCTGTAGTTGTTGTCTCACGACGAAAGGAAGATCAGACAATAAATAAACATGAATTAATAAGACCAAAAAATCCAACCGAGATCACCCGTCGGGGCCCGTGGTGCAGTTGATAGAGACGTTGAATCTCTACGGTTCCAGATGAGAATTGTCTGAAGATAGCGGTTTTTATCTTACCCAAAGTCGGTCAGAGGCTCACTTGGTCAAACACGTGGTGAGAGGCCAACAACTACGGAATGCAGTCAGGAAATTCGGAGTTCATGTCCCGTCGCGGTTACCACATGACGAAGGCCAGGGGAATAGTTGGAGGAAACGTCGTGAAATAACTAAGAAAAAGACGAGGATAAGAGTCCGCAATAAATAGAATTAATAGTTATTATTACTTATTAATTTATCTAATTTAAGACCATTCTATATTTACAATACAATGGACACCACTTATATAGAAATGCTAATTAACTGATGTTTAATTGCTTTATTGTTTGGTTCCAAAATTATGTTCCGCTATCCGGAAAAAAAATATCAATTTATAGAAACATATTTATATGATTATTTCTAATTCCGTGAAATTTCCCCGAAATCTGATAGTTTTCTTATTTATTTACACATAGATAAGTTTTTGTCTTCTTAATAAATATGTTCATAGTGGTCTTCATCAATTCGATGTTTTGATAGTTTGTAGTAATAAAAAAATTCTATTCTACCAGTTATTATTCCAAAACTACAAGATTGTGAAACTCATTTTCCGTTCATTGCTTTCCCCTATGAATTGAGGATTGATTTTTAAAGACTTAATACATTAGTCATCTAATATGACGGTAGTATCAATTTTTTGTTCTTTTTATCTTTTTACGTAAAGTGGATTCACGTCTAAATAAAAAGCAATAATTTGTTGTTATTTATTTATATATGGATAAATGCAGAAACTATGAAATGAAAAACGAATATAAAATATTTGTGGTATACTGTGTTTACATAATTGTATGCTTATATTTATTTAATCTTTATAAGAATTTATTATATATATATATATTATATTATTATTATTATTATTATTATTATTATTATTATTATTATTATTATTGGCTCATAAGGAGTTTTCACACAGCGGTCCAGGGATCTTTCCCTGAAAACAGCCTGTGGTGTTCCCTGGAGGCTGAGTGACAACAAGTCTCCTCAGCTTTCCAGTGCTCTCCACCTCTTTCGATTACATTTGCAAATAAATTTACATTATCGGAATAGCTGCGTCTCATTGATTTCATGTTGGCAGGAGCTATTAGTCTTTGCTGGGATTTGAGTGGCGATAAGCCTCCCCAAGATCCCAGTTCTCTTCGCATTTATTTGGCTGAAGTCTGGTCAGTTCATCATTATTTCCTAGTTCCTAGACTCTACTTGATCATTTGGTCTTGCTCTTCTTTGGAGGGGGTAGTGATGTTGCAATAGGGGTAGGGTTTGGTTAGAGAACTTATAGATATGCGGTTTCAGTGTTCTTCGTTCCATGTAGTGTTTCGTGTTTTGTCTTGCAGCAGTTGGCCTGGCCCGCACTTGTTGCTCGTGTGTGTTAGTTTCCACATTCAAGGCTTTTCTTAATATTTCAGCTGTTTTCACGATTGTTGTTCGTTGTATTTTTCCAGTCATTCCTTTGATTTCAATTTCTCCCATTTTTAAAAAAGTTTTTCGGGAGTGTTCCTATTGTTCCTTCTATCATAGGTATTATCTTGATTTTCTTCATCTTCCATATCCCTTTCCGCTCTCTGGCTAACTCTGTGTATTTGCTCAGTTTCTCCTGTTCTTTGATATTCATCCGGTACTCAGCTGGAACAGCAAAGTCTACGATTAGACCGGATTTTTTTTCTTGTTAATTATTACGTCGTCCGGTCTTCTAGCTTGGATGGGTTTATCAGTTTGTATGTCCATGTACCATAGGACTTTGTGATTCTAGTTATCAAGTACTGTTGCCAGCTTATCTGTGTACCACTTGCCTGTGCGTTCGAGATGTATAATTTCCAGTGTACTACCCTTCCCAGTTGGTCGTGTCTTTTCTTGTATTCTTTTTGGGCCAATTTGCTGCATTCAATTATTTTATGGTTTATCATCTCGCCTCTTTTCAACAGAGTCTGCATTTGCTGTTTTCTTGTGTTTTATCGAGCTTTGCTTTGATGTGGTTGGTTCTTATCGAGTTGGCTTGTGCTGCAGTGATTAAGGATTCAGTTTATCGGCTTATGTGCCCTTTTTGTATTCATGTCGAAGTGTTTTGTTGTATTCATCTTTTGTCATCCTTATAAATCTTCCATATAGTTGTTTCTCTTCCCACTTTTCTTTTCTCGTGTTATCCTTTGTCCCTCCGTTTTCTGTTTCATTGATTTTTCTATGTTTCTCGCTGCCATGAGTACTCTTTCATTGTTTTGCATTAAGCATTTTTCTTATTCTTTTTTGCTGTAATTCACAGTCTTCTATATTAACCAGTCCCCTCCCACCGTCTTTCCTTTTTACGTAGATTCAATCTAAATCGTCCCTCGGGTGTAGTGACTTTAGCATGGTCATGAGTTTCCTTGTTTTCTGATCGTTGTCTCAGTTCTTCTTTAGTCCACCCTATGAACGGTCCAGTCTATCTTACTAGTGATACTGCCCAAGTATTTATGTCCTTTTTAGGTTCTGGCTATATAATTTGGTTTCGAGAAGTTGTCTTTATCTCCTGAGGTAATACTTTCCAAGTCTCTTTTATTTTGTGTTGCTTTGATGGTGTTTGAATCAAATCTGCTGCTTGGATGGTGTTTGCTTCCATTCTGTTTCTTTGATGGTGTCATCCATATTTTATATATATATATATATATATATATATATATATATATATATATAATCTTTATCAGAATCATATGTGTGCGTTTGGATTCTTACTCCGGCAGGGTGATATGCTGTGTCTTGTGTGTAAGGTATAAATTAGTGTTAATTTCATGCTTGCATGCCTTATCGCTGCCAGCTAACACCGCTGGGCTAACCTCGTTGTGGAAAGGGAAAAGCTATGCATAAGTCTTTCCTGCCAGTGAATAGCCTTTCCATCATCAAAGAGTCCTACAGTGCCTCGATAAAGGGGTGCCTTGCACTCTCGGGCTAAACTTGTAGAAAATCTTGGAGTAGTAGGGGGCCCCAGAGGTAGTTCCTTATGGCCCACCGATGTGTGGACATGCCCTGCACCATTACCAACCTCTACTGTCTTGTTAATGCCTTAGTTGACAGAAGACTAGAGAAACCAACCCCAAAATCAAACACGACTGCCTTGTGGACCTTATCACAGCAAAAGGTTAAGAGATGGAAACTCTGACTTCATATCTTTCTTCTGCAGTGCAGGTTTCCTCAAAAGGCTATGAAACATCATCCGGAGCGTAAAGTCGTAGTAGCGGACACGATAGGGCGACTGTCTACATCACTGAGATTACTTTCGGTAAGAAGCTGCGGCCTCCTCTGCTGACAGTCGTCGCGGGTCCGCTCCACTGGACATGCGTATTTGAGGTTTAGAGGGTGTCTATCTGATGCGCAACAGGTACTGCACCTAAATTGCGCAAGCAAGTTTGGGGCCAAGGTGGAAAGTCCTGTGGCAATGGAGTTAGACTACCCCAACACCGAGGGATAAAGCACTGAGGCCTCAACTAGTCAAAAACTCACAGACTGCATGACGGTGATGATGATGATGTTGATGATGATGAGGTGAACCACTTGTTTCATTGGATAATTTTCTATCGGAGGTGCATTCATATATATATATATATATATATATATATATATATATATATATATATATATATGTGTGTATATATATACATATATATATGCATATATGTATACATATATGTATACATATATGTATACATATATATACATATATACATATATATACATATATATATGCATATATATATACATATATATATATACATATATATATACATATATACATACATATATATACATATATAGACATATATACATATATATATACATACATATATATATACATACATATATACATATATATATACATATATATATTACATGTGTTCGATAATTATAGCAAATACCGTTATTGTATCATCGTGAATTCCCCTATTTAGATACGTTCAACAAATGAACTTATATTAACGTTATAAAGTGCTAACTATAGCTATGAAAACAACTTATTCTTTTCCTTGTTTTGACGGAATATCCATTGACACCTTATAGTTTTTCATGTTGAGACATGTGGGTCTCGGTTGATTAATTATGTCTAACTATCGGATATATACTCAAGAGTCAAAACAATGAAAAATATGCTGTTGTCCTCGCCTTAGTGATAACATATTAACAAGAGTAGTGTATTCTTGCATTAAACCCAACGTGGTTTATTGTACTGTAGTATATAATATGCGGATGTCTGCAACGGAAACAACGTCGTTACAAATGTAAGTATTTTTTATAGTGTTTTACACTTACCGTACAGTTTATATAAAACACCAGAAGGCGTCAAACAAAAGTTTTTTTTTGTTTTTTTGTTTTTTGTTGGGGGGGGTCACAATCTCTTGCCAATTGCAAGGTTCACAAATATATTATATCTGTTATTATGAAGATAATTCACTACCAATTAATGGAAAAATTTAAAAAAATACTCCTTTTAATATGAAGACAAAAATAATATTCATTAGAGATTTTCTTTCAAGATTTTAAATAAATGAAAATCAAATAAAAGAAAAATACTCATCAATGGAAAATTTCATGGAGAAATAAATGTCCATGAGCCCAGAAATGACTTTTTGTTTTCTTAGTCCTACTGGTGAATTCACACGCTCACGCAGGCATGATACTGAAGACGGTAATTGAGATCAATTATTACATGTTTCCAGCATTTCAAGCCCCCATGCGTCATAACTTTTCCATCGCCACAGGACCATTTTTATAGAAAAATGCCTGAGGGAGTATCTCTACACAGGTGATTTTACAGAGTCTTAGCTTTGTACGACAGCTAAGTCTCTCTCTCGGTTAAAAATGTTGAGATCCCGCAACAAGCAAGAGCAAGATAGCCAGCAACAAGTTAAACTGCAGACCAGATTAATGTGGGTACTGGTCTCCCGCTTTATGTTTTTTTTTAATCAGAGATTTGATTCTCATAGAAAGGTTGCCTTCACCACGGCTTATGGGAGCCCTCTCCACCCCAACACACAAACGCACATGGTGCTAGTTGGCCGTTGACCCTGAAAAAGGGTTCATTAGCCCTTTGGAAGGTATTGTTTTTAATCCTCACCAAACAAGTCTGATGGGGGAACCAGTTTAGTCGCCGGTGACCCGACCATAAGGCAGGTAGTACTGGGTTACATGGTACCAGTAGCATATGACATGACCTGACACACACACACACACACACACACACACACACACATATATATATATATATATATATATATATATATATATATATATATATATATATGCATACATATATATATGCATACACATATATATACACACATATATATATACATACACACATATATATATATGCATACCCCTTTTTTACATACACATATATATATATATACATATATATGCATACATATATATGCATACATATATATGCATACTTATATATACATACATATATACATACATACATATATACATGCATATATATACATACATATATACATACATATATATACATACATATATATATACATACATATATATATACATACATATATACATACATATATATATACATAAATACATCTATATACATACATATATACATCTATATACATACATATATATATATATATATACATACATATGTATACATATATATATACATATATATGCATACATATATATACATATATATACATATATATATGTACATATGTATACATATATATACATATGTATACACATATATACATACGTATGTATGCATACATATATACATACGTACATATATGTATATGCATACATACTTATATATACATAGATACAAATATATACACAGATACATGTATATATACACATACATATATATACATACATAGATATACATACACACATACATATATATACACACCTATATATACACACATATATATACACACATATATATACACATATATATACATATATATATACATACATACATACATACATACATGATGGCAGCAAATTCGTTTTCGAATAGTGTCATTACTTGGTATAGTACACATAAAAATATATATACAGAAACATGAAAACAAATCAGTGCTGGGCCGAACGAAGGAAGCTTTTAAGCCCTGCCTAACTGGCATTCTTTGGCACTCATTGGGTAGACATGTGCGCCACTAGCAGCATGTTCTTGATGTATATTCAAATGCCGCTTTATACTACCTGCTGTTTTGCACATCCGCCCGTAGTTGACACAGGTTAGATCTGGCGCCACAAGACGGTTTTGTGGCCCACTGCGCTGATGAGTAGTCTGGTGGTTTATCAGCACAGCTCTGCTTAGACATAATCTCCCGCACACCTCACACTCCAGACCAATTTGTCGCCCCAGCCCATCCACTGCTTCTTGCACTTTACCTTTCCGGATATCACGTTTCAGTCGCTCATACTGGGTTTGATCAGCCTCAAACTTGCCCACACCTCCCCGAAGGTCCTGCTCCACTCTTCACGATCCAAAGCAAGACTCTCTCAGGTTCTCTCATCCATCTCACATTTTTTTAATGTGGACCTCAAACAATTCTTGTATTTCATTTTAGGCTTGTGAGCCAGAGGTCTTCCCTCGGCGAGCTCGTTATAAAGGAGTTGTTTGGGAAGTAGACTCTCAGACATCCTCACCACATGACAATCCATCTCAGTCTATGTTTGATAATGAGAGCTTCAATGCTCAGACATTGGTTACGTTCTAGAACCTCAACATCACTGACATACATTTGCCAACCCACACCTAAGATTCGCCGAAGGCACATCTGGTGAAACCGCTCGAGACATCTCAAATGCTTTCTGTATGTTGTCCAAGTTTCACAAGCATAGAGAAGAGCAGAGAGAACGCATGCGGCATAAAACTTAATTTTTGTTAGCAGCGAGATCCCTTAACAACTCCACAAACGCTTGTCCAACTTTCCAAAGGCAACACTTGCCCTACTGATCCGTAATGATACTTCATCATCCAGGACACCGGACATACTTAATGTGCTACCCATGTATACAAACTTAGCGACAAACGCTATCTTTGACCCATAGATATAAACTGATGGCTCATAGTATGACATGTCTGGCGTAGGCTGATACATTAAGACAGTTTATTTTTTCAGATTGATATTCAGGCCCAATGTGCAGCAGGCAACCGCAAATGCATCCACAAGACGTTGCATATCAGTTCCCGTATAAGCCACCAGATCACAGTCCATCGCATACACACACACACACACACACACATATATATATATATATATATATACATACATATATATGCAGTCATATATATATATATACATAAATACTGACATACATATATATATACATGCATATATATACATAAATATATATATATACATAAATATATATACATGCATACATATATATGTACATGCATACATATATATATATATGTATATACATAAATATATATATATATATAAATATATACATAAAACATATATATATATATATATACATACAAACATACATATATATATATGTGGGTGTGTGTGTGTGTGTGTGTAAATTAATAATTATTATACGAACTAACACAACGTTTCCGAGTTACGCAATTATCAGTATAGAATGTCAATTCCTGCTGGTAGAATACAGCCATGAAGCTATCTTTGATTCGATTTGCTTAGCCTCTACTTCAGGGCCTCAAACAATTGCCACGAGAAAGAAGGGAATTGCTAACTCATAAACGCTCAATTCGGGGGAAAATTTTAGTCACACCAGAGTGTTTGAACGACGACAGTCGTGAACGTCTAATAAACGCAAATTGACTGAATCTGAGTTTATAATTCTGAGACACTGCCCATCGTTAAGCATTCCTCAAGAAGCTTGATAATTATAATTAAATAATAATTAATCTTTAAAACTATTCTATCTATATATGTATGCACGTATGTGCATATATTTACGTATGTATGCAAAGAAATGTTATACCTATATATTTATGTAAGTATGTATATTTATGTATGTGTGTAAAGAAATAACAGGAAGGCTTCTCGGTTTTAGCTTGGACCTTGGTCTAAAATGGAGCAAGTACATCAAATCTGTTGCCAAGGTCACTGGTAAAATGGTGGGATCCTACTATCGATCCAGTAGATATCTACCTGCTGATTCAATTCGCTACCCATATAAGAGTTAGGTATGTCCAAGGATTATTGCCATACCTGTACAGAGGCAGCTAGAAATATTACACTGCCTTGACAGAGTAAAACATAGACTCCATATCCTAGTATGAGATGCCTTATTCGCTTCCCGGCAACATTTTTCTCACAAAAGAAACGTTGCGACACTGTATCTGTTTATCGTCATTTTCATGGCAAGTGTTCGTCTGAGCTCTAATCTATGATCACTCTCACTAAACACTCACGGGAAAAAACTTGTCTAGCTGAAAACACTATCAATAATTTCCCCCACGCTTCATCTATGCCTAAACTTAAAAGTAGATTCCATGAACAAAAATTCTTTCTTAGAACTGCACACATCCGGAGCTATCTCTCGTTTGCTTTCTTTCCTGTTAACTACAATACGGTTGCCATCAAGTCCCATGTAAGCAAGTTCTTGATGAGAAGTTCCTTTACACTACTAACGATTACTATGATATTGTCCCATTGACTGCTTACCACTCTTTAACCCTTATCCTCGAGAGGCCCCTGGGCCTTGATGAGAAGAGATCTCTTTGTAAAAAAAAACGAAATAATGAAATCTAAAGTGTGGATAATATACTCTTAATTAGTCTATAGGATTGTGAATTGTAACTTATTTTTGGAAATTTTCTTGGTATTAAATGTGTCATAAATTTAAGTTATCAGTAGGGCTATGACAACAGCATATTCTCTTCATTCATTTAACTCTCGATTGTCAATCATCCGATATCTTATATGCTTTTATATAAAGTGCTGTTGTTCTCGGTTGATTAACTGTGTATAACTGTGTCGGATATATACTCGAGAGACAAACCAATGGAAAGAATATTACGTTGTCATAGCCCTAGTCAGCATATATTAAAGCAACAACGCATGAACATATATTAAAATCACTAATAATTGTTTTTTTGTTCTGTGTGCACCACATGTTCAAGCTCCAGAGAGAACAACTCAGAGAGATATTCGTTGTTACTAGCCTTTGAAATGTTGTCATAGATGGAAATGTCGTATTAGTATATGTCGATAAATGAACCTGAAGTGTGTTTTAAATCATTGGTTGGTTCGAAAAAGAGTCTGGGTCTGTGATGAAGCTTTGAGCAATGACACCGTAGATACGTTGAACTTCTGTCCATCGACTAATACTTTAATGAACCTATTAACAAGTTGCCTGCCACTAACCGCTCGTAAAATACGCTTAAATATGATCTTCTGATTAATGCAGATTTCGTATTTATTGTCTCTGGGTAAGTCCATTATTCCCGAAATAAGTAGATCAGCCTATCCTATAACAGATATAAAAATGCATCTATTTGATGTTTGCACGGTTTGTTAAGAAAAAAAAACGTACTGAATTAGATGAGTTAATTGATTTGATGTGTTAATTAAATTTTTTTCCTGATTTTTTCGACATTGCTTGATTTTAGTTACAATAAAACCGATACTAGTATAACAGGAAAAAATACGTTTATTGTTTCTGAGTATAACGTCTTTTCGCCTTTTTTACATAGGTATCACTACTTATCAAGGTCAAGCAGCCACTCGAGGATACAGGTTAAAGAGTGTACAATAGTCAATTCGACAATATAGTAATCGATAGATATGGAAATTCGGTAAATTTGTTAACTTAAGTGGAACGGCTCACCAAGAACTTGCTTACGTTGGACTTGAAAACAGCCATATTGAAGTCAGCTGGAAGGTAGGAAGACAGTTCCACACGTGTGCAGTTCTAAAAAAGAAGAGTCGTTCATGGAATCTACGTTTAGCGTTAGGCACCGATAAAGGGTGGGGACTTATTGATAGTGTTTTCAGTTAGACGAGTGTTTCTTGTGAAAGTTTGGCGAGGTGGTATAGATTGTAGCTCAGTCGAGCACTTGCCATGAAAATAACGATAAAGCAAAGAAAACTCACAATATCTCTTCTGTGAGATAGAGGTTGCAAGGAAGAGAAAAGGACATCTCTTACGAGTCTATGAGACCTATTTTGATCTCTATGAAGGCAGGATAAAGCGAGACCAAACTCTAAAATCTAGTGAACTTTAAAATATAATGAACAATGTTACAGTATGTATTGCTTAAAGTGAGGATATATATTCACCGTTTCTACTGAATTGAATAAGTAACATGCAGAACTATCGGACGGATTCGAACCTGGCACGCTTAATTTATATTGTCTACGTTGCTAAATAACCTCGCCGCTTTTATTAAATAGTATTCTCATAGATGACGCCTAGAAATAATAAATGTGCACAAGAAAAATGTGAACGTGTGTCTCAATATATATATTTCTAACTTATAAAACGACGTTACGTTTTTTCCTCTTTTGCAAATGAACGCAGAGAAGTCGATGGCGACGGTTTCAATATGAAAGATGTACATTAGATCTTGACATTTTTTGATAAATGAGAGTTAATTTTTTGTTTGTTACTTAGCTTTAGATTTTTGTGTGAAATCTGTTTTAATAATTTGATATTGCATAGTGCTATTTTATCTGTGATTTTTTTTTATTATGATTATTCGCAACCAAACCGGATTATTATCTAAAAGAATTAGATTTCGCCCGAAGAGACAATACGCAGAAGACGAGTAAAAAGTAAGAATTAAAAATTAACTTTTTCTTCCAAGTTGATGAATCGATCTTATCAAATAAGAAAAAAAAAGACTTGACAAGAGACAAAAACGAAATAAAAATATAAAAATAAAGTTAAAATTGGCAAAAATATTATACATCAGTTTTCTTTTTGTGTGTGTGTGTGTGTGTGTGTTTTTACCACGATCGTATTGTATGAATTGGTCTTTTTTCTATTTTTCCGATTAGGTTTAACAATGTTCCAGCATACTACAACAAGGACATTTTTTAAGATGGTGCAAATCAGCTTTTGCAAGAGGATTTGCGTTTATAATATCTGATGCAACTAAATGTTTGCCAAAAACGCAAGACTGTACTAAAGTATTGATAAGGATTAATTAGCATTGATATATGTAAAACCACACCGTCTAATATAACCACCTTGGATCATTTTGGTAAATTTAATTGTAATTTTTATATTATATTATATATATATATATATATATATATATATATATAAATATATATATATATAAATATATATATTCATATATATACATATACATATATATACATATATATATACATATACATATATATACATATACATATATATATATACATATATATACATATACATATATATATACATATATATACATATACATATAAATATATATATATATATATATATATATATCTGTGTGTGCGCGTGTGTGTGTGTATGTATCCGGGGTTGAGAGGTTGATATGGGTATCTAAAACGGTTTATAATATTCAGAATTGAAACCGACGGTACCAATGATTATCACATCCAGAACATTCTGTAAACAAAATATAAAAAATACGCTCTTATTTTCGGATGTTCCTTATGATTGAGCACTCTGCTGATTTCTCCCCACCCCAATATATATATATATATATATATATATATATATATATATATATATATATATATATACGTTTTATTTTTTATTACCGTAGCTTTCTGTTAAGTTACATTATTGTTTCAGCTACTTGGCCGTTTTTTGGCCGTCTGTAGCATCCTCAGACTTTTACAGAAACAGTTTCTGTAAAAATCTGAGGATGCTACAGACGGCCAAAAAACGGCCAAGTAGCTGAAACAATAATGTAACTTAACAGAAAGATACGGTAATAAAAAAATAAAACGCATATCTGCCCTACAACAGTATTTAGCACTTTCTTCAGTTTTTATTAATTACAATTTCCACTAAATATATATATATATATATATATATATATATATTATATAAGTACATATATATACTAAACAAACTATATATACTAAACAAAATTTATATTTATAGCTATATTAAATTATCAGAACAATAAGGCAAAGTAAGGAATAAAAGAAAGAAAAAAACACCATTATCATTAGACATATCTCATTAGAAGAAAGCAGGGTCGAAATCATTCCAAATGTAAATATTGATAAAATTGTTTAAATAACATTTAGATTGGAAATGAGAATGAAGTAAAACATATTAAAAGTAGGTGTTAACTGTAAGAAAATTAAAAATAGAAAAAATGTGAAAAATTTTAAATAAAAAAAAGTATGAAAAATATGAATAATATATCTAAAAGAAGTTACGTATTAGGAATAGGAAGCAGAGCATAGTTCCATAAAAATACTACATAAGTAGACAAAAATCGGAGGCCTGCAATATAAATGCTGGCGTCCCTCAGGGGTCAATCCTGGACCTAACTCTGTTCCTGATCTACATCAATGACCTCCCTAAACACATACTTAAATCATTCGTTGACATCTATGCTGATGACACGACCATCTACGGCAACACATCAAAGGCTGTAAATTACGAAGTTCTCTCTGATTCTCTCTCCTCTGATCTCGAGCGCGTGGTTCAGTGGGGGAAGATGTGGCTAGTTACCTTTAATGCATCCAAAACCAAACTCCTATCCTTACATCATCAACGCTCTGATCCCCAGCTGGCATCAATTGTGATGGATGGCTCTCGTCTGGGTGAGGCCCCGTGTTTTGACAAGCTTCTGGGTTTGACCTTTACTCCTGATCTGAAATGGAACACGTACATCAAGTCTGTTGCAAAGGTCGCTGGAAAGATGGTGGAATCCTTCTACCGCTCCAGAAGATATCTCACTACTGATGCAATTCTCTATCTGTATAAAAGCCAGGTACGGCCAAGGATGGAATACTGTTGCCATATCTGGGCAGGGGCTGCCAAAAACAGCCTATCATGCCTTGACGGAGTACAAAATAGACTTCGTGGTTTAGTGGGGGATGCCCTTTTCTCTACCCTGCAACCCCTCTCCCACAGAAGAGACGTTGCGAGCCTGTCCTTGTTTTATCGTTATTTTCATGGCAGGTGCTCGTCTGAACTCCAATCCCTGGTCCCCCCTCGCCAATCTTTCACGAAAAACACCCGTCTAGCTGAATCCACTGTGAAAAATTTCCCCCACTCTATATCTGTGCCTAAATCAAAACGCGGATTTCATGAACAAAGCTTCTTTCTTAGAACTGCACGCCTGTGGAACTCTGTTCCGTCTGCCTGCTTCCCTCCGGACTACAACTTGGATGTCTTCAAGTCTAATGTTAACAAATTCCTAATGAACCGCCCCCTTCAGTAAACACTTCATCAAATCTCCTCACTAACGTAATGTACTTGCAATAACCCTTATCCCTGATGGGTTCCGGGTCTTGATAAGTGGTGACCACTGTGTAAAAAAAAAAAAAAAGAAAAAAAGTAAATAAAACATAGTGGTAACTACAAAATAACAGGGTAGGCACGGCCAAAACAAAATGAGGGAGTATGTATTTTTTGACGGAGTGTCGCTTTAAAATCTACCAAAAATCATGTAATTATTCAATCAATACGAAATTTCGCAGATTATTAAGTGTAGCATGGACGTTATAATGGGGCACTTTTTTATAATCACTATATATACATATATATATATATATATATATATATATATATATATATATATTAGCCTACAACCCCTTCATTATATATGCGTCCAAATATGCTTCAAATAATTCGCAGAAACTGAGCAAAATATATTGTATTGAAAGACGGGTGAGGATTGTAGATAAAACAAACTTACAAAAATAAACTGCTAACGTATCAGATTTTAAGTTTGAAAATCCGATTTTTAAATGTTTTATTTTAATATTTTGTGTTTTGAATATGCTAATAATCATTTTCATCTTTCAGATTAGCAAAAAAATTATATATTTTCATTATTTTTGCGAAACACACTACTTTTGGATCTTTGAAAAATAAATTAATATTTTCATTTTAGTGAGCGCAATATTGCTAATACATTATTAAATAGGAATTGCTTTGAGGAATCGATACAAAAAAAAAACGAAAAGATCGGCAAATGAGTGCGCATTTTGTTAAAAATATATTAATATCCTTCGGCAATTTTTTGTTTATTCAGCTATGGTTGCTTAACCGTGCAGAGGTTGTTTTCAACACATACGACGCCTAGCATTTCTTTAATGGTCACCAATTTGGGGCTGGTCAGGCTTATCGTTGCTTAGCATCTAGGTTTATGTAGGCAACATATATATATATATATATATATATATATATATATATATATAAATTATTTATATTTATATCTCGGCAGTAGAATGAAAAGCATATTTTATTTTATTAATATTATTAGAATTTTTTTCTTTTTTCCTTGTAAACATTTTTGTGAATTTTTCCATTGATTTCTGCCTTTGGATTATTAGGGACATCTTCTTCCAATTACGAGATTTTTGGATCTTACTTGTGCAAATGGAAATTCAATTAACTTTCTTGAGATTATATACTTGGATTTTACCGTCACTGGATTATTTATCTTCCACCAGACTATCAATTCATGTGTAATCATCTTTTTCTTCACCATATCCCCTCTGCTTATTTTTTTTCAAGTAAGATCTTTGACTTACTTGTTGTTTCATCAAATACTTTTGCATGCAAAATCCGTCCCATATTTTGCTAATTCCTACCCTATGATGAGAAGAAAAGTATTTCTTCCAAACTATGCGGATTAAGAGCTATCCACTTATCTAGTGTTTCCTTTTTAGATTAAATATGTATTTAACTCATTTCAAAGTGTTTTAACATGTTTTATAAACTGTTTGCTCGTATATATATATATGTGTGTGTGTGTGTGTGTGTGTGTGTGTGTGTGTGTGTGTATCTTATGAAAAATAATGAAACCCTTCACTTAAACGTCAACCCGTACGTTAAAAGACATTTATAAAATAGTTTATTTAGGCACATGCAGGCTTCCATACTTAATTTTAAGCTATCATTAAATTTTATTTTATTTTCAATTCGCTAGGTAAATCTATAGATTGATATTAAAAGTTGGAATGCTTTCAAATTCAGCTACTTTATTATAATGTATTTGCATATTGTCATTGTAAATTATCCTAAACCTTATTTAGATGAAAAAAGTATTTGGTTTCAAAATTTTTACAAAATTATTTTAATGTTTCAGTGATCGAGACAAAAATGACAGTATATGGTGTGGTTTTGATTTTTTTGTTCACTTCTATTAAAAATAGCAGAACAAGTTTTATGTAATTCGGCTATTTATATTACAATATTCAGGTTTTTATCCTTCTAAAAAGTAAACAAAATTTCCGATGTATATTAGATTTTAATAGATTATAATTCGGTGAAAAAAACAACTTGCTTTTTCTTTCATTTTTTTATGACGTGCTTATAATAAGGCACATTAACGAAGAGCGAATAATGAGAAAAAAATGAATATGGAAGAGAATAAAGAAAGTGAAGAGAGTATATATAAAAACAGGGAAAGCAAACTAAGCTTACGGAAAAGCACGTATAAATAAAACTATCCGAACGTCGATAAAGTATGATCCAAAACTTTAAATAATTCAGATGGAATATTTGATTATTCATATTGAATGAATGTCTACAATTAAATTAATACAAGTTCAACTACAGTCGTTAGTGTATGGTTCTTGAAAGAAAAGGCTAGAGCAACCGTTTTGGAATACAACAATTTAAGATTTTTGTGGAATTAAGTAATTGTAAAATCCTTCTACATCTATAAATCCGTCAAATAGTTGTAGATCACAGGAAATTTCTACCCCCCCAAAAGCACATACAAAGATCTCATGGATTATGTAAAATTAGAGCCAAATGAGGGCAAATATACTCAAACGGGAAAGTTGACATTAAAATTTACAGACGGTGTACGTTTCACTCACGTTAATACGATATGAAATTTGAGTATGCATTAGAGCAATCCTAAAATAAAAGGTTCCATTATGTAGTTCCAAAACGGGTATGGCCAAAAGAAGTAGAACGTTATACTTTCGAATTTAAGCCTGTAAGCCGTGATTATTCTCCGTATAATTTACGAATAACTGAAAAACAAAAAAAAAGTAAATTGTAGAGAGAGCATTTTTTAGGTCCAACAATACTTTTTTTTTAGCAATTTGAAAGTTATGCGTGTTGTAAAGATTCTAAAAGGGTAAATGTGGCCAATACATGGGCTTAATTGGGTTGCTCCACTCTACTAAATATCTTAAGAAAAATCTTTCAGAAAAAATACTGAAAATGCCAAATTGGTAACTATAGCCAGATTTTTATAAGCTAAATGCAAAATTTCAAAAACAACAAATAGTGCGTGTGTAAGCGTTTATGTATTTTACAGACCATTATAGATGTATTTTGTGTGTTTTAAACCGACGAATTTATATATATTTATATTTTAGAGAGCGTTGCTTCCAAATAATCGCGTGTTTTTTTATTACAATTAGTTATAAAAAAAAACTAAGGAATTTTATTTAATGATATAAGTTACGGAAATAAAATAGTTGGCAAAACAAAAGTTCGTTTTATTTCGTTTAATAAAATTCAATATATTTTTGTTTAGACATAATAATAGAAAACGAAAATTTCAGGAAGCTAAACTCCTTAGTTTATTTCATGGAATATAATAAAATAGATATTCTGCAGAAAGTTGCACTACTGGCCAAAAATAAGGTCAATTAACTTCATAATTTTTTTCGACATAATAATAAGACAACGCAAATATTTCAGAGCTAAACTCTTCGATTAAGTCTAGCGTTAATTACACGTCATTAGTGTTTTGCTTCTAAATCCTTGCGGTTTTTACTAACAAAACATAAGGAATGTTATTGCAAGGCATATGTTGCGGAAATATAATAACTAGCAAAAAAAGTTCGTTTAATTTCCTTGCAATAAAATTTAATAAACTTCCGTATTATTTATCTCTGAATGTCGTAAAATCGCATGGAAATAAAAAAAACACACTAAAACATATACGGAAGTTTATTTGGAAATGAAAAATAATTTCCAAATAAAATTCCTTATATGTTTTAGTGTTTTCTTGATAGTTCTTGAGAAATATAAATGCAAAAGACGTAATTATTCACAAAATTTAGTTCGTACCTTTTAGTACAATATGTTCCGATTTTTTTTCAGCATAATAATAAAAATACGCAAAAATTTTTGGAAGCCAACCTCTTCAGTTTAGTAATTTTGTGCTAGCGTAGCGTTAATGTATGTATTTAATGTTGAGTGAAGCTTCCAAATAATTTCGGGTGTTTTATTACGATTTGTTTAAAATACAAATCAGGGAATTTTATTTTATAAATGCTAAGCTCAAAATAGTTTGTAAAAAATAAGTTTGTTATATGTCGTCGAATAAGATTCTGTATTTTTTACTTATAAATGTAGTAAAAAATAAAATAATTTACAAATAAATTTCCGTATATTTTTAAGTTGTTTTTTGATGTGTGTTTTTATGCAAGTACAAAAGACACAAATATTTAGGAACTGAACTCCTCAATATAAAAATATATATGAAATGCGTCGGTTTGAAACATCACAAATGTACACGTATTCGATTTATTATATATAAAGTCGATCACCAGAACTGTGAATTGATTTCTTGTTTTGATGAATACGCCTTAATATCTCTCTTAGTGTCGCTATATTTTACTGTTAGTAAGTGTATGTTAATAAAGAAAAATTACATTCTGGAATATGAGAATCTTCGGAGCTCAGCCAATCAGAATGGACGGACTTTAGCGCGGAAGTATTTATTTTCTATTAATCGGATATTGAAGAGATTACGTTAGGTCTATGTATAAAATAGCCACTTCCGGTCGGTGTAACAACAGAATATGTGGAATGTGTAAGATGCATTACGGTGACATCTGGTAGCAGTGCTAGGAGCAAATATTAAGAGAGGAAAATAAGGATTCCATCTAAAGATGTTAGGATTGCGATGGTGTTGGTAGTAAGATGCAATGTCGAATATTATCCTCATGACTGAATGTGTTTAAAATTGTGTTCGAAACCTACAAAAGATAGTGGCTAATAAGATTAATGCATTGAATTTGTATGTGTCGTCTGTTTTTGCAAACTTACGATACTTTGATCCAGATGGGCATTTCTGGAGATATTTTATTGTATATGGACATAGATAAAATAAAATTGACGAAAAGTGAGAGGAAAATCCATCCATGTAAATGAAAGTCATAATAATGCAAATAAAGATCCGGAATCTTATAATATAATAATGACAATTAAATCATTAGTTGTGATAGGATATATTTATTTAATAGATTAGAACATAAAATTGGGCAGTATATTTGGCCATCATTTAGAAGGTAATTTAAATCAGAGAGCTAAGTGTTAGTTACATTATTTTAAAATTATATGTAAAAAAAATATTGATTAAACTATTAAACAAACAGATGTCATGAGCGGGTAAGAAGTTTGAAACAAAGTAAGTATGATTAAAACAAAACTAACTATAATAATAGAAAGTGGACTTTGAATCTTTATTTTTAAAGAATGAATACATTTTATAATTTAGCATGAGTAATATATGGACAAGGAACAGTTCAGTTGACATATATATTAGGAGGGTGCGAATACGTTTATGTTGAGCAAATTAGATTAGTCGACATGTATATGTTTTAAGCAAACTATTGGTCGAATAGGAATATGCGACCCGTTTATTATTTATTGAAAATAAATATTTAAATATAGAAAGTATAATAAAAATATATAGGCGGGCGCAAGCAAATAGTATACAAAATTATAATGACCATCTACATAATCCTCATAAAATAAGAGCATGATATACACTGAATCCTTAAATATTAATTTATATATACCTTTAATTAATTAAAATTAAAACTTATCATATATGATAAGTGTATGTAAAAAATAAGATGGCGTAAAAGCGGAATAAATAAAACATTTACATGATTATTACATGAAAAATTCTGCATTACGATTAAACAATTGAAAGTTTTAACTTACTTAAAAAGAATAAACGGTATAATAGAAATCAGGAAATACTTCGTTCATATACATATATATATATATATATATATATATATATATATGTATATACATACTTATGCATATACATAGCAAATATAGATATACATATACATATATAAATACACAAATCTATACATATATATACACATATATACATATATATACACACATATATATCTATACATATACATATCTATACATATATATATACATATCTATACGTATATATACAAATATACATATATACACATAATTATATACATATACATATACATATATATGCATATACATATATACATATATATAAACGTATATATTAATATATATACATATATATACATATATATGCATATATATATATATATGTATATAGGTATGTATATATACATATATACGCATGTATACATATATATACATATCTATACATATATATGCATATATGTACATATCTATACATACATATGCATATATACATATATATATATATATACATATATACACGTATATACACGTATATATACATATATATAGAAATATATATATATATGCATATATTCATATATATACACATATATACATATATATACACATATATACATATATATACACATATATACATATATATACACATATATACATATATATATATATATATATATATATATATATATATATATTTCATCCACTCTAGGACTCTTCAGGCTTATGCGCGAATTTTGTGGTTGTTTGTCTTTTTTATATACGCATCTGCTTTTGAGATTTTCGTAAACCAATCAGCTTTCTAGCATCCACCGCACCCTTCCTATCAGCCCAGGAGCATGCACTTTTCCGACAAAGGCCTATTTGACTTCTGGTTGACCTGTTTCTTTGTGTGTGTGCTCTATTAAGCCTGGATATTTAGTTTCTTGATCGGTTTTAAATTTACGTTAGAGATTTTTTTTGTTTTTTTTTAATGTTATTTCATATATAAATATATATACATGTACATACATATATGCATATATACATATATATATATACATACATATATGTGTGATCGTTTATGTATATTCATGTTTATTTAATGCATTTTTTGTTTACTTTCTATTGTTTTTGTTAGTTTAAAAACTATTTTGTATCGCTATCCTGAAGTAAATTGTATCTTGTGAACACAGTTGTTTAGATATTAGGGGTTCTTTAAAGTACAGGATAACAAATTTTTCATGAAGGCATAATCTACATGGGTCGTCTAGGTCCCTACACATGGTAGCTTGTTTTATTATTTTCCATTCGACTACCGGCGTAGCCAGACATTGTTGACACCCTGTATAATCATATATATATATATATATATATATATATATATATATATATATATATATATATATATATATATATATATACACATTTATATACATATATATATACTAAAATATGCACATATATATACATTATATATATATATATATATATATATATATATATATATATATATATATATATATATATATATATATATTGCAGAACAACTATTTCCAAACACTGGTATGTTTATTATAAAGAGAAATTACTACACACACATACACATACATATATATATATATATATATATATATATATATATATATATATATACACATACATACATATGGAAATCACATTTACTGTCAGAGATAGCAATATGTAAAGCGGTTTTCCCTGGTAGAATTGTATATAATTTACCACATATTACTTCATGTTATAAATTAATAAGGATAATAGTTGGCCTTTGAAAATATCGTTTCCATTTGAATTATAGAAATTAGAACATCAAATAACTTTATGTGTTGTATTTTTTTTTTATCTTCCAATTGTATTTTTTTTTAACTTTTGATTAAAAAAGAACTATTTTTTTTTTATCAAAAAGTCTTACTTCTTCTGATATTTTATTTTGTTAAACCATCTTTCCCCTCGGAGAGATAAAATCTAACGTGGATAGCTGATTGTACTTCAGATAAATAAAACTAATGCCAGTTTTAAATTGACCCTGAAAGCAGAATGATCTTATTGGATTCTAGAAAAATCCATTTGTATATTAAGCGCCATATTTCATGTAGTGCCCAACATTAGATATTTGTCAATCACCTTTTATCATTTAATATTGAACAATTGACCACAATGTGCTTGAAAGTGTATAAAGTAGGGACTAACAAAACACGCGTTCATATCTATAATATAAATCTCCCATGCATGTTTAAGTGTATATGTGTGTGTGTTTGTCTGTATATATTTATGCATGTATGTATGCATTTAGGTATATGTGTGCATGCATGTATGTATGTATTTTTGTATGTCACGCAAAAATATTTGACAGAGGCAACAGATCTTCACGTGATCAATATCATTTCGACAAAGATCGAATAATTGGCCAAAACAATTATTCCTTCACCCTAAACTGAGCAAGGAGGTTTAATGTTTTCGCTGACATTTGTTGCGAGTTATTAAACGCTCCCGTTCACGACGTCGGTTAAAGGGCGTTATTTCGACCGCCTGTGACGTCCCAACCACTGAAGGCACATCTGTAAGACAGGGTTTTTTTTTCACCTCTTTTTCCTCTTGTGTGTTAGAGGTTCGAGCCTTATCACTACTTTTGTATTTTTTTTCGTTCAGAATTTTCCTTTCTTTTTTTTCTCAACCAATACCTTACAAACGCTTCCACTTTATTTTCCACCTTCACATCACAGGTTTGAACCTGTCTGCCTTTTACAATTTTTATTTTTTGCTCAACACACACCTCCAAACACGAGGCAACGCCGGACACCCAGACTTGTATGCCAATAAATGATTATATCGTCATCTGTTTTTTATTACTTCCATAAAAAAACCTTATAACAAATATGGTAAGTAGTCTTTTTAATTTATAATTTGCCACATTTGATTCATAAAAGAATTACATTTTACATCCTTGAAATGCTAGATGCAAAACAGATTACTTTCCTATTGACTGATCTATTCCAACCGATTTCGCATAATTCTCTAATAGAATGTAAATCTGTTAAGCTTGTCCATCGAAACACCGTAAAATATTTCCCTCAAAAGATTGACAGGAAATCTCCGGGTGGCATAGTCGAGTGGCGTAATGGCTTGCTCTGACCCCAAAGCCTATAAATCATAATTGATGGGCAATGATTTATTTTCAAATAGACAGAGATAAACATCTGTTAGAGCGGAGTTTGACTGATAGGAAGAGGTGATATAAGGATAGCGATGAAGGAAGATAAGATATGGAAGGGATAGTGAACAAAAGATGTGCGAAGATGGGGAGATGGAGAGAGGAGAAACCGCATCTTGTTGAACTCGATAGTGTGCACAAATTTAAAATAATCCCTTTATTTAATCCACAGGTATAGTTTGCTCTCATTTTGTAAACTATGGCCGAGTAGTAGAACTGATTATTATTTTAGTATTTTATCTTTTATGTTATGCTAGGATCCATTAATTTTACATGTTTAAAACAAGGTTATGGATGAAATGTTTATTATTTTTAATTAATGCTTCCCGTAACAAAGAGTTAGTAAGCCGAGAAAAGAAAAAACATTGGTTTTATGATGAAAATATGTAACAGAGCGGCTAGCGCTAATAGCAAAAGGGGAAAAACAGAGAAAATTGACACACATTGCCGAAAAGCGGCTGGGGCACACGTGGGTGGCACAGAACTAGAAGAAAAGCATGTGCCGGCATAATATGTACATGTGAACACATACCAGTGAGAGAGATATTTAAGTCTAGTCGGATACGGCAGGGTTTTGTCAACTCCATGGCAGAAGAGACGTATTAAATAATATGGAATGCGTTGTTGGAAAGTTCCGGTAATAAATGGCTTTTGTCGCAATAGAAAAAAAAGCAGAGTCGAATTTCTTCGTTTTAGTTATTTATTTATTTATTTGCAACTGTCTCGGACACAACGTGTTGAGTTCGTGTTTACAAATGTAACGACGCCGTTGAAGAAAATTAAGAACGACATTACAACTAAGTATATGCTTGCGATTATCATCGATCTGTTGCTAGTACAAAAAATACTGATATAAGATTATTTGAAAAATTAAACACTGGCAGCGTTCTGACAGCTTTATTTCCTGGTGAAAGTTAATGCAATTTGAAATAATCTGGATGGTAATGCTAAAGTTTCATCTGAAGCGACACAAACACATTGTGATGTAAAGATTAATAGAAGTGTTATTTTAATTTTAATGTAGGTTTTCTATAACTAAATGCATATATATATATAAGAAAAATAGAGAGTGTAACTTGATTTTACATTCAGCAGCTGCCAATCAGTCGTTCTTATTTTTCTATCTTTAGCCATCCATATCCATGAGCGTTGTTTCTTACAATGAGGGAAGACTTGTCGCATATGGCTAAAAATCTGTTACATCTACCATTTATTCTTGTCAAGTTGTTGACTTTTAACTTTGAAGTATCATATATATATATATATATATATATATATATATATATATATATATATATATATATAGAGAGAGAGAGAGAGAGAGAGAGAGAGAGAGATGTGTTTATTTGTTTTTGTTAGCGATAGTTTTTTGAATGAATTCCATTATTCATACAAAAGCGCATTTTTACCTAAATGCTTGTTGGGAATAATTTTCCCTTTTACCAATTTTGTACACCTTAAATTTGGAGTGGCATATATTATTATTATTATTATTATTATTATTATTATTATATTATTATTATTATTACTATTTTTTAGGTAAAAATGCGTTTTGGTATAAATAATGGAATTCATTCAAGAAAGTATCGTTAACATAAACAAATAAAAACATCTACATAAAAGTGATACATTTCGCAGTCCTGCGAGTTTAGCCGCGTGCTAGACGTTTAGGCTTCTTATCCAGAGGTCCTGATTTCGAATCTCGCTAGATTCAGGCACTCTTATGAGTCGTAGACGACGAAACATGTCTCAGTGGATTGTTATATATATATATATATATATATATATATATATACATTATTTTTAAAATATAATTATCAACTGACACGTGTTTCGTCGTCTACAACTCATCAGAGTGGTTGAATCTAGCGAGATTCGAAATCTCGATGACACGGTAGTGACCTAAACCCCTTACCGCTTACCCATCTCGCACGACTATTTGGATACATCGCGATTTACTTAGATGTTGTCTGTTTTGCATTTAGCGATATTTTTTGAATGAATTCAATTATTTACAAAAGTGCATTTTTACCTAAATGCGAGTTGGGAATAATTTTCCATTTTACCAACTTGGTACACCAACATGGGGAAATGTATATATACGTATATGATGATTGCAACGTCTTGTCAGACCAGTGCCACTCCGGCAGGCACTAAATGTCCATGAGCTGAAAATAACTTTAGTCCTGCCGGCCAAATTCACACGCTCAAGCAAACATGGCACTGAAGACGGTCATACATACACACACACACACACAGACACACACACACATATATATATATATTTATATATATATATATATATATATATATATATATACATGCAGGCACACATACATGCATATATCCACATACATACAACCCACCTAAATGCATACATACATACACAGTGCATAATACAAATATATACACGTACATACACATACATAAACATACACAAGAGGGGCAGTTGAATATATACATACACATATATACATACACACGAAAATATACACATACATACATATTTGTAAACATGCACACATATATACACATATCCATACACAATTCATAATACACATACATACATATACATAAACATGCATATATACACATATACATACATACACACATACACATATACATACACACATATATAAATACATACACACTTATACAGACATATACACATACGTACACATATGTGCATATATATATGCATGCACTTACCTACATAAGCATACGTATATATAAATATGCACTCATCACATACACATATATGCGCATACATACGCATATACATATGCATACATACACATATGCATATACATACATAAAAACAACATATATACGTATATACATACACACACAACCATATATACACATACGTACATACATACATATACACATAGATATACACACATATACATACATATGTACATAAACATACATACACCTAACCTTTGAGATTTGAAAATGGTTGAGTGTGATGCAAAATTCGCCCCAAAATATTTTTACTCGTCCGACTTGATGTCTTTGTTTCAATCAATAATCTTCTATATAAATAAAATGAACTCATTTTTCCCGTCTGATTTTGACATTAATGGGATTAAAAATCAAGATATTTCATGCAAATATAATATGCACAAACGGCAGAACAATATCTGAGGTGTGTTATAGGCTTATTATTTCTCAAATTTCTCGATAATCTTAGATTTCTATACTTTTTCTGCTGAGAAGTCACGACCAAAATCGGTTAAGATCAATGGAATGGTAAAATATTTTCTCTCTAATAAATTCCTCCTCCCCCTGCCACCACTTAACACCGTTTGGGGATCGTTCACCAGGAACAGTTGAGAAGAGAACACCGGTTTGGCTTCGTAGTCCTTTCATGTGAAGTTATTTAAAATCACTAAACTAAGCTGCAGTGCTCTGTGGCGTAGTGGTTAGCGTGCTGGACAATTCACATTATATTTTCACGTTCGCGCCGACCTACCGTAGTCGTTTTTTTTTTTTCCTAAACAACTAGAATGGACTTTTCTTGGTGGCCGAACTGTTAACGTTGAAGATGTTTGGGGTTTTTTTCACACTTTATTTTCCTACTTTTACTCATGACTCCGGGTTTGATCCTTCCTACTTACCTACCATAACATTTTTTAAAACTACCCCCCGGTCCTGGAAACAAACACTCGGGCAACGCCGGGTACCCCCGCTAGTAGTAAATAATTTTACAATAATTAAATTATATTTTTCTTCTTTATTCTTAATAAAAATATCAACAAACTATTCTGTCGATACCTAATTATGTCGTAAAATTCTATGCAAAAATTAAAATATCCTAAACCGTGGGTGTTGAAAAAATCTGCATGGTTTAATATTTTTTTTTAATTTAAACGGTCAATTTTCTTTGTAATTTATGAAAAAAAAACTTTGATATAGAACAAAAATTAGTCTCTTTTCTTTCTATTAAAACAAAGAATTCACCTCGGAACAACCTTATTAAATGTAGAATATCATTTTTTAAATTGGGTATCAATGATTTTTGGAAAGTTGCGCAAAAAATAGCATGCACATATTTGAATTTATATAACTGATAAATTACTTACTTGTATAATTTCATTTTCGGTGCGTGCTTGACGGAACGATGCGTTTTCCTCTTACAAATGTTCGTCTTCACTTTTGTAAGCATGAAGTGTATGTAGTTGTAGAATCGAATAATTTTTTTCCACATGAATTTAAAAATCAGAGAGCTAAATACAGGCGATATTTTGACGACACGCCGAATGTGTAAATTTGACCTATTGTTTACCTTTATCGTGACCACTCTTTTTTTAATACAATATTCCAACGGTCTAACAATGAAATAATGCACAAATGATGAGACATAGTTCATTCTAAGCCACCACATATTTGAGGGGCATAGAATAAATGAGTTTTTTTTCCGTTTCTTTATTTAAAAAAAAAAAATTATTGACTGACGGGCGAGTGATTTACGACTTCTAGTCGCCCCAATAAATTTCAATGGACTGTGGCGACCGGTCGTGTAAAGTCGCAAAGGATGAATATACCTATACCTACATATATACATGGATACATATAATGATGGGTGATCAATTATTACATGCTCCAGCATTTCAGGCCAGCATGCGTAAAAATTTTCCATCGCCACACGACCATTTTTTATAGACAAATGCCTGAGGGTGCATCTATACAAAGATGATGTAAGAGAGGTGTAGCTTTGTACGACAGCTAAATCTCTCACTCTCTCTGTGTTCAAAATGTTGACATGCAGTAACATCAAGAGCAAGGTAGCAAGAAACAAGTCAAAATGCAGACCATCTTAATGCGGGTACGTGTATCCCGCTTTATGTTTTTTTTTTATCAGAGATGTCCTTCCCTGAGAGGGGTTGCTTTCACCACGGCTTACAGGATCCCTCTATACCCCACATACACATGGATATAACAACATGCGTTTAAATGCATATACATACATATATACACACACACATATATATATACATATATATACATACGCATACATATACATATATAGATAGAACATTATACACATATAGATGCATATATATACACACCCATGTACATATACTCACACATACACATACACACATACCTATATATATATATACACAATAATATATATATATATTAATGGTCTGACAGGACCACAGGGGAAACAACGAAGCAAAATGGAGCTGTCCTGCAGGACACTATATTTACAAATGTAGGCACACTTTTGCTTTGAAAATCTTGGTTCTTTTTTTTTACCAATATTCATGAAATTTTAACCATAGAATCATATAATCTTCAAAAATCCCTTAAATATACATATAGTTTAATCCCAGGGAACCAGGGATATATAAGGATTTCAATATTCAATTAGGCAACCAGTATAATATATCCATATATACTTTTTTATTCCGAGTTAAATATGAAAATAAAAGGACTTCTTTCTCTTGCACACACGAAAATATTCTAATAAAAAATCATTTATTTTAACAAATTTTTTTTGTTTGATTATTTCAAAATCTTTTCCTGTCCTTTTTTAACAAGTGCATATTTTTCCCCCGTTTAGGCATGCACTTTATTCGGTTATCTCTCGAAATCTATACGGATTTAGACGTATACTAAAAATAATTGATAAGTCTCATTAAAGAAGTATAGGTGTCTGTATTTTTCGGCAATTTTGCCTATATTTCTTAAATATGTATTGGTGTACATTATGTCTCCATTAGCACCATTAGTAGTAGTAGTAGTATTAGTAAGAGTAGTAGTCGTAGTTGTCATAGTAGTAGTAGTAGTAGTAGTAGTAGTAGTAGTAATGGTTACATTTACACACTGTGACTGATGCGACATGTAAAAAAGGCTTCCTGGATAATTTATACAATTGTTTCGAATAGGTTTTAAGTCTAATATATATAAACGCAGAGAGAGGACATCTATATTTATGTATTAATTTTATTGCCAAAATAGTAACTGTTCACTGGAAACTAACTCATCTATAGCACGGCGTATACTTTGTGAAAGGATAAAAGGGTAAAAAAAATAGCAATAAACCGAAAAGATAGGTAAGGGCTTAAATAAGTCTCTCCTTGGGTAAAAAGGAATAAAAAAGACACGACACGGTTAGTTTAATCCCCGCCCATCACAATTAAATATTCCTCCCTTTTAATTCAACCTCAGACGATGAAATCCTTTCGTGCCTCAAATTTAGTGCAAATCAAAATTAGATTAACTTGTATATCAAACCGTGTTATTGTTTATGTAGGCGTACGCGCTCGAAAACTATAAAAAACAAACACAAAAAAAAACTTATGATTGAAAATTTGCATAACTGCACGAAAATAAACGCAAGCACATAAAAAAGGTAAGGTATACACATGTATAGAATAAAAAACTTACACGCATTCATGACCTTCAAAAAAGCATACACTTTTACATATGCACGAACTATTACATAAAAGGACACACGCACATACTCCACCGCCTGCATTTACACACCCACACACAGACACCCACACACATATATATATATATATTTGTATATATATATATATATATGTATATGTATGTATGCATATATGTGTATATATATGTGTGTATATATATGTACATATATGTATATATAATTATATATATATGTATATATATAAGTATATATATGTATATCTATATATATATAAGTATGTATATATGTGTATGTATATATATATGTGTATATATATGTGTATATATATACATGTATATATAGATATGTATATATGTGTATATATATGTATATATATGTGTGTATATATATGTATATATGTATAAATATGTATATATATGTGTACATATATATATACATACATACATATATATATATATATATATATATATATATATATATATATATATATATATTGAAAACATAATGACGTTGACACACCGGTTTCCGCTGCATCACCGAAGTTAATACATTGAACCTGGTCAGTAATAAATGGGTGACCATTTAGAATTCCACGTGGTGTATGTGCTCTCCGCTTATGTCGGCATTGTTTCTAGTCGTTCCGGACTTCTGCTTGCAACTAAACTCAAACAGTCCCGATTCATTCAGGTGAGAGGTGGTTGTATTACGCAATCCTTGCCTCACAATTCAATGGGCAGCTGCAACTACAGGGGTATCCATTTTCTTTTGAGACTTTACGGAGGCATCATATATATATATATATATATATATATATATATATATATATGGGGGGGTTCGATATGTACACAAAGTACAACTATAATATAGACAGATATATATGTGCATATACATATAAATGTAGATATATATATATATATATACATGTATATACATATATGTCGATGTATATACTTACATATATAATATATACGCACATATATACATGTATACATATGCATATATACACACGCGGACCACCCACATATATAGAGAGAGTCCAATAAATATATGCATATATACATATGTATATATATATGTGTGTGTGTGTATGTGTAGATATATACCGATATATATTTATATATACATGTATATATACATATATATATATATATATATATATGTATATAACTACTTAATTTACTCACAAAAAATTAATATACGAAAGTATAGAATTATGCGTAAACTTTAAGTATTTACTTCAAAAGTGATCAATACCTATGTAGAGCTAGTTAATAAGTTATAAAATGTATATGGCGATTAAGCTATACTGAATATTCCGCGTTTCATTTACTCTAGGACTCAGGCTTATGCGCGAATTCTGTTGTTGTTTGTCGATTTTATATGCGCATCTTCTATTGAGATTTTAGTTAGCCAATCAGATTTCTGGTATCCACCGCGCCCTTTCTATCAGCCAATGAGCATGTATTTATCGGACAAAGGACTATTTGACCTCTGGTTGACCTGTTTCTTTTTTGTGTGCTATATTTGGCCTGGATATTAAGTTTCTTGATATGTTTTAAATCTAGGTTAATGTTTTTTTTTTAAATGTTAGTTTATATATAAATCTATATATGTGTACACATATATATATATACATATATATATCTACATGCATATATGTGTGATCGTTTATGTATATTCATGTTCCTTTCATTTTGTTTATTTGTTTATTTTTTATTGTTTTTGTTAATTTTAAAACTATTCTGTTTCGCTATCCTAGAGTAAATGTTGTCTCGTGAACACAGTTGTTTGCTATTTCTCTTCTACAGTTTAATATATGTTGGGTTTCTTTTAAGTACCGGATAGCAAATTTTTCATGAATGCATAATCTACATGGCTCGTCTAGGTCTCTTCACGTGGTAGCTTGTCTTAATATTTTCCATTCGACTACCGGCGAATATCTGCTTTCCTTAAGTTCCCAGTATTTATTCACTAGTGTTGTTTTCATGCGGTGTTTTTTAGTGCTGAATGTACTTTTGTGGTCAGAAAAGTACATTCAACAATAAAATACACCGTATGAAAACAACACTACCGAATAAATACTGGGAACTTTCTTTTTTATTTTTAGCTACTTTCCTAATTCCATTTAAATATATATATATATATATATATATATATATATATATATATATATATATAATTTAAACATTGTTGTGTTTGAATATATGGTGAAGTGGCAGTCATGTATAATTTAAACATTGTTGTGTTTGAATATATGGTGAAGTGGCAGTCATGTAGAACTGCTTTGAAACTTGACTGCTTACACATTTTCGACCAAATTTCAAATAACTATTACAGTTTATATATCACATGTTGAGCTATATTGTAGAAAAAAAATGTAAATTTTCCTTCAGTAAAACAGACGTTATAATGAATTGTTTCCTGTTCAAAATCGTAAAAGTATGTAAGGCCGTGAGCGACGTTTTTATGACTTGTTTTTATAGCAACATCGTCGCTCCCGCGAGTACTTTCGCAAAAAGTGAAGGAAATCGAGAAACGTTATAATTTGGGGGGTAGTAAAAGCAGACGAGTGCCGTACAATTTTATTACACATGTGTTTAGGGGAGCCAAAACAATAAGACTGAAATAAGACAAAGAACAAGTTAATTTTTTGGAAACCTGAAAAAATCATGGATTACAATAGAAAAATGCGAGTATATAAGGTATATACTAAGCTTAAAGATGAAAAAGTAAAGGACTACTTGTTAAAACTGGAAAAGTAAAGGACAGGATATTTTAATAAAAAAAAATATAATAAATTTATAACTTAAAATATTGAAGCATTAAGATTTTTGTATGAATTAAATTCATAAAAATATAATCAATTCTTAATGCTGCAATACTTATGTTATGAATTTATATTTTTACAAGAATATCCTCTCCTTTTGTTTTTATGTTTCAACAACTACTCTTTTACTTTGCCATGTTGAAGCTTAAATATATTACTTTCTGCGTTCGCAGGTGTCTATTGTAATATGCCCTCTCTCTCTCTCTCTCTCTCTCTCTCTCGCTCTCCCTATATATAATTTAATGCTAAAAGAGTCAATTTAAGAGAATGAAAAAATTATACCTAAAATGGTATGTAACCACTAAATGAGAGCCTCCTATCAATGTCCGATCATAGACATAAATTGACCACAATTCTACTTATGTAAAATAGATCTTAGAGTGTGCATATAGTTATGGGTGTTCTAATAGAAGAAGTTAAAATATTGGAGGAGTATGAGTATATATATATATATATATATATATATAAATATATATATATATATATATATGTATATGTCTTATTTATAGTATTCCGAATTTAACTAGGTTAATATAATTTAAAATTAATTAATCGGCCATATACCAATACTGTTTAAGCCAAAAAGAGATGGCTTTACCTATATCCTAGTAAATTATCATATTTCATAATTGAACATTCATATATTATTTTAACAACAAAAAGACACATAGGAAAGGATTGATAGTAACAAATAGTGTATTTCAACGTTAGTCTTCAAATGACATAATGTTGTAATTTGTCCGAATAATTTTGAAAAAATTGTAACTACCGAGGAAATACACTATTTGTTGCAATCAATCCATTCCTAGATGTCTTAGTTTTTGTTAATATATATATATATATATATATATATATATATATATACATATATATATATACATATATATGTATATATATATATGTATACATATATATATATATATATGCACATACATATATATACACATACATATATACACATATATACACATATATATATACACATACATATATACATATACATACATATATATACACATATATATACACACACATATATACACATATATGCATACATATACATACATACATATACACATACATATATATACACATATATATATATATACAAATACATATATACACATATATACATGCATATACATACATATATATACAAATATACACATACATATATTCACATACATATATATACATATATATACGCATACATATATATACATATATATACACACATGTATATATGCATATATATATTCACACACATATATATACATATATATACACACATATATATACATATACATATATTCACACACATATATATACATATACATATATTCACACACATATATATATACATATACATATATTCACGCACATATATATACATATATATACACATACATGTACATACACATACATATATATACACACATGCATATATACGTATATATATGCATATATACACATACATATATATATATATCTACATATACATGTATATAAGCGTATATATACATATATATAAATATAGATACACATATATACATATACATATTCATATATATATGCATAAACATATATATACATATATATGCATATATATACATATATATACATATATATATCTATGTATACATATACATATACATATATATGCTTACCTAAGAATATATACACATATTCTGATAATATGATTGAATATTTACAATTTTGCGCAATATATATTAAGACATAATAATTTATTATATGACAACTTTATAAAAATCAGAATCTATTATTTATTGGAGATTTACTAATGTAAGAATATATATACATATATGTGTGTATGTGAGTGATAGTATTTCATAACAGAAGTGTTTATACGAAAATAGTATTTATGCAGTTTGTTAAGCTATCTTAATCCTTGGACCAGTTCATACCTATTTCTACTTTTTGTGCTGAAAACATAATTATGTACTTCATTTACAGAATTATCTGTTCACTGTTATGCAGGACCAGAGTTCAGCAAAACATTCAAGCCAAAGGGTAGGATCGTGTTACAATTACGAATCAGAAAAAATAAGGAAGAGTATATGAGTGGATCTCTGTCAATGTAAATGTTTAAAAGCATAATAAACATTGATAAATCGGTAAAATAAAAAGAAGTTTTTAATTCTAAAAACAACTAACAAAGATTAGTTTACCACAAAAATGTTAAATTAAAAAAAAACACTGTAAGCAAAACAATTTTTACATTATTACATGTATGTTTGAAGCATTTATCAGAAATATAACAACATGTCATATTATAATTTCCGGCAAATTACATAGCGTAGGTAGCATTGGAAAATGTTGGAGGCCTGCTTTTGTAAAAATGATAAAGAAAGTCGACTGAGACAAGATTATACCTTTGAAATCGACTAATATAATAGCTGTAACCAGTCGCTGGTTAAATATACTCTATTTTTTTGTTTATGTATATTTTTAAATGTTTGGGCAGAGACATATGAGTACTTGAGTTGTAAAAGTGTTTTTTCGTTCACAGTTTTAATAATAATAAAATAATAATAATTATAATATTAATAATCAGGTGGGTTGATGAGAGGTCCATAAGAGCCGGTATATTGTTGGATTCTTAAGTTCCTCTCTTACCTTGTTCATAATATTCCGGTTGCAGAAATTCCCCTCTGGACCAAATTCTCGTACGTTTAGACCAAATCATCGTAGGTTTGCAACAACAGATGGTGCATATAAATTTACTATGTCTACAATATATCCACCATCTTATGTAAATTTAGATCGCCATTTACGACACAGTCGTTAGAACAAATCTTACATTTCATCCTAGGAGCGCCATCATCAACATTGCAACAATTTTTAGAGAAATTCGTTCGGGTTTTAACCTCTAAATACCAAAAAAACTTACCGCACCCAATCATCACTGTGAAGATTTCTGCACTATGTCATATACTCCTAGCCATATAATAAACCTTCCATTTGCCAATTCAAAAAATAATAAATTCTCCCTATAACAGGTGCAATAGTATTTTTAAAATAACATCACAAAATACAAACATATTAAACAACTTAGACACATCAATACAATGTTTATAAGCCAAGTATTCTTATATAAAGCGTACATGTTCATTTTTCTTATAGAATTACGCTGACGTGCTAAATCTTTTCTGTTTACCTATATTGTACATAATCTTTTTCGACACTTTGTTATTGATAAACATTATTTCTTCTTTCCTTAATAAAAACTAGATAAACCTTTCTTTTTTACGTGAGATTCACGTTAATTCTTACTTTTGTACGCTAAATAAAAAAAATGCAAAATGGTAATAACCGATTAATATAGCCAACAACCGCAAGTTACAGTTTATATACTTATGTGTGATTTTAAAGCCTTTAAACTGTATATAATTTACATTATATATACTAAAAATCGCCTTATGTGTAATTTGGAAGCTTGTGCGTGTGTGAGCGCGTGTGCGTGTATGTGCGTGTGTTCGTCTGCGTTAGAGTGTTTTCGTATTTGCGCGTGTGTGTTTGTTTGCGTGTGTGGGGGGTGATACCGTGTTTACGTATGGGTGTGCGTGTGTGCGTGTTTGTGTGTATACCCGAGTTTGCGTGTGTGTGATTGTGTTTGTTGCACCAATTAGACTACACCACTGCAACGCGTGGTTTGGCGAGTACAGCTAGAATTAAATATATGGTCATTGGTATATCAGGCTTGCTGGCGTAGTTGTTTAACCATTGTTTTAGACTATAAACTCGGTTTCTCTCACACTCTTAAATATGAAGAGAAATAATGCTGATAGTGTAAATAGTCGATAGGAAATAGATATTAAAATGTATTATGATATTACATGTATTGGTTTTAAATGTCAAAGTAAAATAAAAGATATAGTTGTCCCCACTTAATAGCAAAATAACACAGAGTAATGATAATAAAGGTACTGCCTCCAGGCACGGCTGTGTGAAACACACGCTTGTGTTACACCTTTTTTACCACAGTAATTATCAATATATTTTCTCAATAATATTGAAATGTTAGTTAGCAGTTTTTCAAAATACGCAAATTAAAGTAATACAATAAGTAACATTGATAATGCCAATTTTGCCCCGGACAACAGGAGTATATATATATATATATATATATATATATATATATATATATATATATATATATATATATATATATATATATATATATATATATATACGCATATATATGTATATATATACATATATATACGCATATATATATATATATATATATATATATTCAGAGTTAAGATGTTCAAAAGTAGGGACTAATGAATACAACAAGGTTGATAGATAGTGCTCAATAACGAGAGCAGAATAAGTTTTATCATTTTATCGAGGCTAAACAGTGACATATAGTCGCTACAATCAGCCATCTGTTTCAGTCAATAAGACTTTGTCAGGTTAGAGCGATCGCAACCTGTATAGTTTTTTGGGTATTTTTTTTTTTTTTTGGAGAGCTCAATCTTTTCTTTTTTTTTTTTTTCTATAGCATCGAATGGTTCAGGGTCGCCTAACGAAGTCTTGTTGACTGAAACAGATAGCTGTTTTTAACGACTATATGTAACTGTTTACCTTTGAAAAATATTAAAATTTATATACATATGTGGGTGGGTGTTTGTGTTGAATACCTATAAAAATCCAATAAACAAACAGTTAAAATTAATAATAATGGCAGTTTTCTTTATTTTAATTGTATTGTTATGTACATTTATATTAGTACGGGCTGAAAAATATTTGCACTAACGAAAAATGAAGGACGTTTCTACATAAACGTACAAGGTATTTCTCCTCTTTATTCTAATCGGTAACACGATTGAAAGTGTTGGGAGCTCTAGTTGTGCTGTATTAATCTATAACTGAACTTTGCGGTGCCAAAAATAATATTTAAAAAATAAATGTCTATTCTAAATATACATCTATGATAATTAGAATTCGAATCTCAGGTGAAAACATTTGCTACTTCTACTACCAGTGTTCTTTTTATACAATCATCAGTGTAGGAAGTGATAATAACTGCTGGCTGGAGAGTCATATATATATATATATATATATATATATATATATATATATATATATATACATATATATATATATATATATATATATATATAACTATTTAATTTACCCACATAAAATTAATATACGAAAGTATAGATTTACTTCAAAAGTGCTCAATGCGTAGGTAGAGATAGTTAGTAAGTTATAAAATGTATATGATGATTAAGCTACACTGAATATTCCGCGTTTCATGAAACGCGGAATATTCAGTGTAGCTTAATCGCCATATACATTGTATAACTTACTATATATATATATATATATGCATATATATATATATATATGTGTGTGTGTGTGTGTGTGTGGGTGTGTGTGTGTGTATAGGTGTGGGTGCGTGTGTGTGTTTGGCAATAAGAATACTTAAATTAAATATACAGTGACGGCCACGTTTCATCTCTGTAGGCAATGGTCAGTCTGAAATCTCAAGGTAGCTTAACTGACATGAATATATTTTATATCTCCTAGCTAACCTTGCGTATTGACAATTGTTGAGGTAAATATTGAAAATCTATACACGCAATAATATATATGATTATAAAATTGCATGTGTATACATAATGAGAATATATATATATATACATATATTTATATATGTAAAATAATATATATATATGTAAAATAATATATATATAGGTAAAATAATATATATATATATATGTAAAATAATATATATATATATATATGTAAAATAATATATATGTATATATGTAAAATAATATATATATGTAAAATAATATATATATATGTAAAATAATATATATATGTAAAATAATATATATATATGTAAAATAATATATATATGTAAAATAATATATATATATATGTAAAATAATAATATATACATATATGTAAAATGATATATATATGTCAAATAATATATATATATATATATGTAAAATAATATATATATATATACGTAAAATAATATATATATATGTAAAATAATATATATATATGTAAAATAATATATATATATGTAAAATAATATATATATATGTAAAATAATATATATATATGTAAAATAATATATATATATATAAAATATATATATATATATATAAAATATATATATATATATAAAATATATATATATATATATATATATATATATATATATATATATATCAGACTTCTTATCTCACTTTTCACATCCGCATGTAGTTCCACACTCGTACACTCGAACTCATTTAGAAATATCTACTTCCTTCACCTGCCTCCTCTCCAACAGCAGATGGTGTTCGCTCCTCTGAGCTGGAAGAAGAAGTAAACGGGGTCGGCATGGTGACAGGTTGAACAGCCAATAGGTTCGGGGTGTGTGTCGGAAGGTAGATGTACTAGAGAATGGAGATAGGCGACTCGCGTACCTCCGAGTCAGTCCCGCGAATACGGTTCGTGGCGTCTCATTATATTCTAATTTACAAAAACGGGTAAATCCTTACTGTTGACTGTGTGTTTTTACGCATCGTTTATCTAGAAACACGGTGGAAAAGAACACGGCTCCACTGATTCTATATTATTTCATACTATGCTTATGTTTTTTTTTGTGTTTTTGTTTTATTTCTATCTTCCCAAAAAGCTTCCAAAGACATTTCCATAATTTCGACGTTACAAAACTTACGTTTCTTTTCTCTTTCTGTCTGGAGTCCAACCTTTTCTCTATGTAGCCTGTAGAAAAAGCTTTCTTGTTATAAATGTCCAATATGTTATTGTATAAGTGTTTGGTTCGGGATTTATGCTGGGTTGCCTTACACTAACCTGACGAAAATGACTTCAAATATTCATGAATACTTAAGTCTAAAATCTTATATTTGTTTTCTGTCTTTGCTTTTGCAAGAACAAAAAAAGGAGAGATATGGAATAATATGGAAAAGGTAAAAAGGAACCTGGTAGGAGACCGTGAAATATATGAGAAAAATATTTTTTTTTAAAGCAATAATGAAAATATGAGAAATAAATATACATATAAAACATAAAAACTTGCAATCGGAATAAAAAGACAAAGGCAGGAACAAAAAAGGAAAGGTAAAGAAACATATAAGAAGTAGGACATCTTAAGGTAGAAAGATACGTCTGAAAAATACTCGAGAAAACTGCATAAATATTTTTTATACATGTCTTTTTTTTATTTGTTTAACTCTCTTTTATTCTTTAAGACTGTTTTCATTTTTTTTTTATTTACGGCATCGTCTTTTTCTTAATTTGCATGTGCGGGTGTATGCTTTTATTTCTTTAATTATTGTGTTTGTTTCTAGTTCATTTTTTTTTCAAATCATTGAATTAAATTTTAACTTCATTTTTTCACGTTGTCTCTTTATTTTTTTCAGTATGTGTGTGTGTGTGTGTGTGTGTGTGCGCGCGTGTGCGCGCGCGTGGTTACTCAGGTTTCATTAACGACCGGTTCTAGAAGCTGTGGTCAAACGGTTACCAAATCGACAAAGATGTTGCATTGCTGCGGTGCATAGAACGAATGATACGTAATATAACGGGGTACACAGTAATGACGACGAGAGCTACTTTGAAAGTTCGCATTTATAATAGACTAGACTGGGTACCCGGCGTTGCCCAACTGTTTGGAGGTGTATGTAGAGCAAAACAAAAGAAAAAAAGAAAGAAAAAGAAAAGTGCCATTAAGCAGGCAGGCTCGAACCCGACCTGGTAACGAACGTGAAAAAAAGTGACATCTTTTGCATTTTCTCCATCACCAAACCGGAAGTGGCGATGGTTTAAATTAAGGCTAGTCAATCAAAAATATCGGCGAAGAAAACACCCCTTTCTTGTGACAAAGTATTCAGTTTAGATTGAATACATTAATGTTTTTAGCCAATTGTTCGATATTGGTCGTCCGAAAGATCTAGCGTAAAACCCGTACCGATCACGTGAACACCCGTCGCCTTTGGCAAAAGCTTTTGCGAGACATCCAAACATAAGACAAACATACATACATACATTTAAACAGACTGGTGAGATTTATAATATAGATGTAGGTGTGAAAGAGATGTAATGAACAGTTCTTTAAACACAACGGGGCGATGAATTATTGAAGAGGTGATACAGTCAATCTTTGGACGGGTTTTCATATAAAGTTCATTACACAAGATGATGAGACAGTTTGATGATACATAAAAACATGAAAGAAAAAACACATTACCTTTGTTGAAATAACGAAGACAAAGGCTTACATTATAATATGAAGACATTTATTTTTCAGCTAGTGATTAGAATTATGAAAACCCGATAACTTGCTTAATTGCTACATTGTCTCGTCTTCTTCCCTCCACTTCCTAAAGAATCTTAGGCGAACTCATTTTCCAACTCTCTCAAACTGCACTCTGATTTAACTATCTCTCTAATTGAAGTTTAATCTAATTCAACTATATATATATATATATATATATATATATATATATATATATATATGTGTGCGTGTTGACTATATTTGTAACATCAGAATGCGGCCAAACATGTGCATAGGGTGGACATGTACATGCATATCTTTGCAACACGTGTCCTGTCATCGTTTTTTGTTTTTTTATTACTTTTTCACCCCAAATAAGGCGCATTGCCACTTTGGTGTAGGGGGCTACCATCAGGGGCAACAACTACTGGAGCGCTATGTTGGGATTTGGGCAGCAAGATGTCGGTTCACATTGCACTTCGTAATAGATATTCCTTAATTTCATTGTCCCAATATTTCTATTCTAACCTAAAATGTATTGTAGAGCTTTTATAACTACAATGGATAACCCCAATGCATTCCTGGATTCGTATTATTGTAATTTCTGATAACTATGTTCGATTCCAGCGTTTTTCTTTCTGAATAATTATATTCGAATCTGATTACATGGCTCTCTAAATACCGGGAAGTGTCCCCTTTCAATATACAACAGAACGTTCAATTGAATCCGCAAATAAATAGCACGTGTTTATTGGAGAAACGTGTACGTTTATCAAAAGATGTCGAGCGTAGTAGAAATCTTGATATACCTGTGGCAGCCAGTATCCAGATAACACCAACGATTATTATTATGAGAACTCATTAGATCCAGTTTAGTTGAAGGTTCTTAACGAGTAAACAACAACAACGACGACGACGACGACGACGACGACGACAACAACAACAATAATAATAATAATAATAATAATAATAATAATAATAATAATAATAATAATAATAAAGTATGTATACCACTACCAATGGGACAGGAAGAATGTATAATAACAGGAATTTTAAGAGCAGTAGGAAGACTAATCTCCTGCAATTGAAATATACAGTAGACATAAATTAGGAAAATGCCAAACATTTTAAGGAAAATACTCGAATGAGACGCTAACAAACCTCAAGCAAATAATACTACAGAATAAGCTAACAATAAAATAAATAATAAAAATAAATAAATCATAAATCTGAAATAAATGTAAAATAAATTCATAATTTTTTCAAAAAGTTATCAAATCAGTTGTTAAGGATCAACATAATAGAAAGACAAAGGTGGAACTGCATTTACTAGGCCTAACCTGAAAGTACGAGAAGACTACGTTCTTGAGAATGCCTTCATTCCACTGAAGATAATGATTGTTCCCAGCAAGAAAGCATTGGCACGCTGCTATTTCGATAACCAAAAGTCATTTGCAAATCTTATCGACTAAACTGGACCGTATTAAATATATGTAGACATGTGTTGTCACCTAGACTAACTGGAACACCACCATTTACTATCAGTGGTTATTCTCTGGCGATAATCCGTGTGAGTACTACTAGTGTGTACAAAATAATATCAACAATAATAATAATAAACACCAACGCAAATGGTAAAAG
>NC_136490.1:99771792-99779292 GCF_053919585.1 Euprymna scolopes | reverse complement strand
TACGGACGTCAGGTTAAATATACACTTATATTGGCGCTACTTCAACAACAATAAAGGTTAGAATATGTAACCACAATTCATCCTTTTATAATAGAACAACTGATAATAAACAAGAAATTCCCCTAATCATATTAATTAAAAAAAAATAAATCTAAAAACATCCCTTTCACTATAAATTAGGCTATTATTAAAAGGTCTGTCTTACCCCCCAGGCTCTAAATCTTGCCACCCCTGTATATCTGAAGCTCTATGCATAACTACTTCCCTCTCAATTACTTTACTCCAATTACTACCCTCTCAATTACTTTACTCCAAGAGCGAACTTATTTTCCATTGTAAACCTGAGAAAAAATTCAAATATAATCGATTCGAAATGACTTAGCTTACTACTTAAACCTACGGATATAAATTTAATGAATTGAAATTATTTCCTCTATTGCACATTTTTGATGAAACTAAAGAACCATCAGTAGTCTTATTGCTTGCACATTAGTTTTTCCTCTTTAGTCTTACATTTTTCCACATTATTTCATATTTTATTTTAATTTATTCTATATATATATATACATAAACATATATGTGGGAGTGTATGTGTGTGTATGCATTTATCATCTATTTATTCATAAATGTGTATGCATACATTTATGATTTATGATTCTGCATTAAAATTTAGAAACCTAAATTATTTTCCTGCCTGGGCCAAATTAACCTAATCTATACATATCTGTTGTAAACATAGATTAAGAAATATAAATATCTACTTGTCCAATTCCTTTTCTTTATTTCTCTTCCCCCTCAACAATATCTATCTCTCTTTCACCCTTTTCTTCTAGATTAAAACAAAAAACATTCTTTTTCTTCGCTTTTACTCTTATTTCTCTTTCATTTGTTTCTCTCTTTCTCGCACCCACCTCTTTTCCTGATTTCATTCAGTATCTTCATTTCAACACTCTTTTGTTCCTTGATCCTTTATTTTAAAAAAAAAGTAAATACTGTACATATAAACCTCTCGACAGGTTCTTGGAGATCTATTTTACACTGGGCATTAGAAATAATATTGTGTCATGGATTACCAATACATTTTGAAAAGAGCCATTGCGTATTTTTCGTTCTTGATTTACCATCTTTTCCATTGGACTTTTAATATATCGTTTTTCCCCCTTTTTTCCGTTTCTCACATCCTCGGGCACATTGACCCCCCTCCATTCCTCAAACTGTAAAATTACTTTTTTGATGCAAATATGATAAACGTAATATCATTTTTTCCTGTAATACATTAACCTGCAAATTTACTGTATATTTTGCAAACCTTTTGTTTTATTTATACTGCTTATCGAATAATTAAACTTGTGTATACCTTCCCTATAGTTTTATACATTTTTTTTTAAATGTCAATAAATTTTCAATGTCAAGCGTATAAAGCGATGCTCTTTGGGTAAACTAGCGAGCTAAGGTATTTGGGACGATGTCAAAACATCGGTAATTCAGGACTCGCACAGCAGCCCCCGATTAGCGTAATGGTCAGGAGCATTGACTGTCGTATAGGCGGTCGGGTTTCAATCCTGGCTTGAAGTAGTTGTCTGTCTAGCTGCACTGCTGAGCTGTGAAAAAGCGAAACTGTACCGTATGTGGATGACTATATATATATATATATATATATATATATATATATATATATATATATATACATATATATATATTCGAAACCTATGTATACATATATCAGTGTATATATATATATATATATATATATATATATATATATATCAAACGTACGCACTTTAATATATATATATGTATATATATATAATATATATGTATATATATATATATATATATATCAAAGACAATGTGTATTTTGTCTGCATATATCCATATCCAATAATCCGATATCTACAAGACACCCAAACAGACGGCCAGTATACCTTACATTTTATATATATATATATATATATATATATATATATATATATATATTCTTCACTCGTTCAATTTAAAAAATAGATGCAAATATTAGACACTTAGATTTAAGATATCAAATGTTTTCGGGTTTTCGATCTCATCTTTTGAAATCCTGTATATTTTGTAAGATATATAAATTTCACTACATCTTGCGTAGTTTATAGATATAGATTATTCAATAAAAATCGGTTTTAATATGTTTTGATATACAAAGAATAAACGGTATCTGGAATTTTTCAGCTAATGAATTATAACTTCATAAACAGCTAAAGCACTAAGCGCTAGAAACAAATAGTTGTAAAATAAAAAGCGCCGCTAACAGAGTGCTGTCACCTGTGCTGGTAAGTGTCTCTGACTTTTATAACTGTTTAGGTTTTGAAAGATAAAAATAGTTAAATTCTATTGTTCTTATTTGGGGTTTCATTTACGTTGTTATGGTCAAGCTCCAACTCGTAACGTACATATTTCCAAACAAAAATGCATTGCACAATCAAATTGCTGTCTTCAGGGCAATACACACGGAGTACAAGGAGGCACTACCAATATCACGATACTACAAAAAATAGTATGTATCCATCATAGATCAAATACATAAGTCACCATCTGAACTATGAAAATGTTACGATATTTAATGTAATCCCACAATTGGTAAGACAATAAAAATACGGTAACTTATACTCTCAATTTCATATATAATTCAACTTCAGTCTCTGTGTTATCGTCATTAAGTGCTAAACTTTACACATTTGTGAGTGTCCTTTGATTAGACGGGTGATTTTGAACAGTCCTTCGAATAATCTTATATTTTTAGTTGATATCTCAAAAGTAATCCTTACCAAACGATCCTCTGTATATACTTTGACAGAACAGCCAGCACAGACAGAATAATATCGATGAAAAAGGGATATATCTACAGTTAATGGCACCGTTGAATGCCCCTATTATCTTAAATTATTAGAACATAGCAACCATATAAATATGTCTGAACATTTGCCACTGAAACGTCATAGACAAGATTGACGTACATAAGGTTAAGTGTATTTTATTAACAATTGGAAAGATTGCAGAGTAATATGTTAAGTTCACTACCGAATACAGGAGTGATATAGTCGATGGATCGAACATTACCAAGTACATTGTAGATATAATGCAAACTTTTAAAACTAAAACGTAGCCAAATAGTGCATACTATTGTAATGGTGCCATATATATATATATATATATATATATATATATATATATATATATATATATATATATATAGTAAAACATAGTTGCATTAATTTGTAACAATATAGCATTTTATTTTATTCCTTTTTCTTCTTTACCTTGTCAACTTTTTGTCTCCTTAAATTGATCCTAGAGACAGAACGAGGGAATGTTAATTATTATTTGTGATATGGACGCAGAAGGATTATTCGGAAAGAAATATGTATAAAAATTTGTTGGTTAAAATATAGATGGGAAAGACATATAAAACAATGTTTATTTAGAACAGAGAATGCTGCTTACATATACATATTTTACGACTACATTAATTTGCATTTCTATTATACATGGTATACACACATACACGCACATAACTATATATATATATACATATATATATATATATATATATATATATATATATATATATAAATCCGTGTATAAATATATATATATATTAAGAAATATAAAGAGACACATAGTTATAGATCTGTGCACCTAAACCCATAGAGATGTAGATATGTATATTAAGGCATTAGCGATTAGGCAACAATTACACACACACACACACACATATATATTTCAATGTATTATATATATATATATATATATATATATATATATATATATATATATATATATATATATATATAATACATTGAAATATCTAGGGAATAGTTTGGTGAAAAATCGTTGCACAACGATCAATACAATAGAAAGAATGAACACAATGTAAATATATAACATTTACTTTTGAAATTGTAATCTTTACTATCTCGTATTTTCTATAACCATGACTCACAGTTTAGAGGTTAATCGATTTTCTTTATTGGAAAAAAATGTTTATATGAAAAACACAACACGATTGGCGTCCAAACAAAACAAAAAGGAGAAACACAACATAGAGGCAACGTTTGATACGAGATTAACCGTTCATTCAACCACCGAATGAAAATGACTATTAAAGGATAACTTCATCCTGTGAAAAAAGGCAGATAACAGTCTGAAAGGGAACATTTATCAACACGATGTCATCAAATTATGAATATGTTTTATTTCGTTTAGTTTCCTTGCAGTTTTGAATATTGATTTTTAGAATTAACGTGTTCCCTGGGGACTTTTCAATAATTGATGTGGATCTGCATGATTTCCGAGATAAAATGAATGATTATTTGTGATCACATTTAAAAGCTTATTATTTAAATTGTATTTTCAGAAATTCAACTTTATATATATATATATATATATATATATATATATATACACACGAGCAAACATATATATATATATATACACGAGCAAATATATATATATACATGAGCAAAAATAAATATATATATATATACATGAGCAATATATATATATATATATATATATATATATATATATATATATATATATATATATACGAGCAAACAGTTAAAAACACTTTGAAAAAGAGTTAAAAACGTATTAAATCTGAAAAGGAAACACTTGATAAGTGGATAGTCCTTAATCCGCGGAGTTTCGAAGAAATATTTTCATTCTCATCAGAGGGTAGGAATTAGCAAAATGCGGGGTCGGATTTTGCATACAAATTATTTGATGAAACAACAAGTAAGTCAAAGATCTTAAGTTGATAATAAAAAAGTGAAGCAGAGGGAATATGGTGAAGAAAAGGGTGATTACACGGGAATGGATAGTCTGGTGAAAGACAAATAATCCAATGGCGGTAAAATGCAAAAATATAACTTAAAAAAGTTAATTTAATTTCCATATGCACGAGTAAAATCCAAGGAAATCCCGTAATTAGAAGTTATTTAAAAATAACTCAAAGGCCGAAATCCATGGAATAATTCAAAAATATCTGCAAGGGAAAAGGGGGAAAATTCCAAAAATATTAATAAAAGAAAAATAATATATGCTTTTCACTCTAGTGCCGAGACATAAATATAAATAAGAAAGATCAGGGAAGAAGAAGTGCAAAAAAAATTAAATGGTGATAGAATTAAATATAAAATAGAGAAACAAATGTCAAAATGACCCAGACAGGAAATGTTAAAAGGCGCGAAAATATATAGGGCAAAATAGTATAGGTCAACTGAAATGTAAAGGTTATTACTTAAGAAAATATCAGCAAGAGTTGTTAAAAGACACTAAAAAGAAAATAAATAAATTAATTAATTAAATTACTTAATAAATAGAAAATAAATAATAAATAAAAAATAAATAAAAAATAAAAATAAAGTATAAAATCAAAATATATAAATTAGATAAGGGGAGAGGGTGGCTGGTATCTGCGACTTCAGGAAAAAAGCAAGAAAGTAAGTAAGTAAATGCATATAGTAAAATATATGTAAATATACATACAAGATATGAAAGTGTGGGTAGATTGATATATTATATAGAGGGGGATATTTAAAGACTAAAACAGAAATTGCAGATAAAAAACCGGCCAAGCAAATTCATTATTAAGTATTAAGAAAGTATGTTGAAAAAACGATAAAGTATAAGAAAAAATATATATCTATCTAAAAGGTAAAAGTAATAAGTATGTAATTTCAAAATTGCCATAATTTAATTTGGACTTATGTTTACGGAAAGAGATCAGTTCATTTTTAGACTTTATTATATTGTTACTTTAAGGGAAGTAATTATAGTTATAGCGACGGTTGTGCAGAGGCGACATGACTTAGAGATAGGAGTATAAGACTTAACTTTTTTATGATGGTCAATTTGATTGAGAAGGGGGTATTATTAAAGTTAAGTTTTTTTTTTAATTAAAGTGGTTAGAGAAGTTCCTTGGTTATTATAGAATTATGGTTGTTAAAAGAAATGTGGTGTGATATTCTTTTCGTAATTAATGTTGAAGTAGTGCCGATATATGTATGTACTTTATTAAAAGTTCGAGGTCTGGTATTACTATTAATTTGCTGATTTGTATTAGTTAAATGGTTTGAATTTTGTTTCTAGTGCTCAACAAATGCAAGTAGCAAAATGCGGGATCGGATTTTGCATACAAAGTATTTGATGAAACAACAAGTAAGTCAAAGATCTTACTTGATGACAAAAAAGTGAAGCTCTATCTCCTATTTGGTTTTATCGAGTTTTTACATCTGGCAGGGATAACTTTATAAATATTAAGTCTTTAATATTTATAATATCTTTTAGTTTTACCTTCTTGGATCATTTTGGTAAATGTAATTGTAATTTTTGTTTTATTATATATATATATATATATATATATATATATATATATATATATATATATTAGTGTAATAATATTCATAATAATAATAATAATAATAATAATAATAATGATAACAATAATAATAATAATACAATGTCAATACAATGTAAATGTTACTAGTAGAACTGTGGTCATGGTGGAGAGTGTGGTGGTGGTGCCGCAGGTGCAGTGGCGGTCATGAATGAAGATAAGTATGTAATAATGTCTCACCTGAAACCCCATGGTTTTTAAAGGTCAATAATCAAGCACCCTATCATTTTACTTATTGTTACATGACACGTAGGGTTATAATAATGTTATCACCTGAAATGCGGTGAAATTTATACTAATTCCGACATAATACCTAAGTAGATAATAGCATATCACGTGAAATTCCTTAATTTTATGTAATGTAAATTTTGTGGCGGTGGTTGTGATGGTATGATTGGTTGTGGCGGTGTTTGTGGATGTGGCCGTGAGGACAGTAGCTGTGGCGGTGGTTGTGGTTTGTGTGGCGCTGCCGGTTGTAGTTCTGGTTATGGTTGTAGGGATTGTGGTTTTGGCGAAGGTATTGTGGTGGTGATGCCGTTATGCCTTTTTAGTATACTAAGCCATGGATATGTGAGCTATTTCTTAAATTTGCTGTAATTTGAATATGTAATACAGCGCGGACGGCTATATGCAAATACCGAGTTGTGAGGAAATGATGGTACGGTAAGGATAAGGAAGAGTAGAAAAGGAGAAAATGAACACGTTAGAGGGTAGGGCACGTCCGATAAGAGGAATTTGTGAGGGGGCATTACAGCGGTAACAAGAGAACTAGGAAATAAATGTGGTTGTACACCAAAAATAACGAGTTGAATATTTTTTAATTTGTGTCTATTGGCAACTGAGTATACAACGTTTTGTTTTCCGGTTTACATGAAATAACTTATCGGTCAATGCCCATATTCCTCTTACGAGAACAGCTTCATCCGCGTATATTGTGATAGCTTCTCATTAAGGAAGTTCATTAGTACTTAAATATCCCAACCCCAACTTAGCCGTACAAGGAGTGTACCAACATATGACGTCTTCTGTGCCATGTGTCTACCGGATATGGGTCATTAAGTTCGTTACTC
>NC_136490.1:99764292-99766792 GCF_053919585.1 Euprymna scolopes | reverse complement strand
TTTATCCCTACTTCATTAATAAATGCTTATCTCAAATATACATTATGGAAAAAATACGCTATAGACCAATTTATTGATAGCATTATTTCGCAGCTTAATCGTTGTTTATTGCGTCGCCTTTCTGATATGTAAGATAAGCGTTGGACTCATACATTGATATAATAATGTAATGTCCGATCCTTTTAATCAACATACTAGGTAAGCACGCATGCGCACAATTATGAAATACTCGAAATGAATAAACACGCCGTAAGATGCCGACATTTCTGCTGGGTGTACTTCATAGTACGCCAGTCGAGTTTTCAACCTGGGCCAGCAGCCCTAGAAAAACTGAGCCATTTTGGTCGACTAGCGATGTCGGAATGATGCAACTGTTCTTGGTATCCCTAAGAGATCCAATCTCCTAGGTATTACTTTCCCGCTGTCGATACGAGAAAATGTATTGCTTGTTATCTGAGGCGCCTTCCCAGGAGAAAACTTGAGAATGCTAACTCAGACTTGTGTTTCAAAGACATCTTCTCCCGGGGCACAGACTTATTTTACATTTCCGAGCGTGTGTGAATTCATCTGGCATTGGGATAGAAGTAAATACCGCGGTGTGTGTACTGCGTAATACGCCAAAACACAATACGTATATTTTGAATGATGAAAATGATGAGATCCAAATGTTTCTAAATCTGTTAAATTATTTAGCAATATTAGAAAATTAACATTCTACAGTAAATTACATTGCTTAGATAATCCAATAGCATATAAATCAACAAAACAAACAAATATTATTGACTGGTAACTAATTCAAAAAAGATTTTCTGTCATATATTCTATTTTGAAAACCTAAACTACAAAAAGAAAAAAAAAACACTATCTACATGCTTTAACGTGTTGAGAAAAAAATGTAATACCAGATGTGAAAAGGAAATATTTTAACAAAAGCTAACATATACCTATTTATTGGAATTTGAATTCACCCTGCTATTTATATCTAAATTAGAAAGTATTTATTACGACATTAAAGGATAGGAATTTTATTTAATTCCTTCATTAAAATATATGGCACCTCTATTAATTGAAGTAAATATGAAACATATATAAACAGAAACATTAAAACAATCCTTTAATTTGAAAATAACACAAATATTTAAGATCATATTAGGCTACTAATCTTCCATTTTTTCTTATGATTTATTAAGATATTTTACTATAATATAATATATTGATAGATATATTTCGGCTTTCCTCGACATTCTGAAATTTCACCACATAATTACTTTATTTTCGAGTATTGATATAGGTGTATATGTGTAAATACTTTTGTATATTTGTATATATACATATATATATATATATACATATATATATATAATATAACTACTTCATTTACTCACATAAAATTAATATACGAAAATATAAATTTATGCGTAAACTTTAAGTATTTACTTCAAAATGCACATTACGTAGATAGAGCTATTTAGTAAGTTATAAAATATATATGGCGATTAAGCTACACTGAATATTCCGCGTTTCATCCACTCTATGACTCCTCAGGCTTATGCGCGAATATTGTTGTTGTCTGTCGTTTTTATATACGCAGCTTCTATTAAGATTTTAGTTAGCCAATCAGCTTTCTAGTATCCACCGCGCACTTCCTATCAGCGAATGAACATGCCTTACTGGACAAAGGCCTATTTGACCTCTGGTTGATCTGTTCCTCTGGGTGTGCTCTATTTAGCTTGGATATCTAGTTTCTTGACCTAAGTCTAAATAGAACACACAAAGGAACGGATCAACCAGAGGTCAAATAGGCCTTTGGTCGGTAAGTGCATGATCATTAGCTGATAGGAAGGGTGCGGTGGATACTAGAAAAATGATTGGCTAACTAAAATCTTAATAGAAGCTGCGTATATAAAAACGACAGACAACCACAAAATTCCCACAGAAGCCTAGAGAGTCCTCGAGTGGATTAGACGCGGAATATTTAGTGTAGCTTAATCGCCAATATATATTATAGCTTATTATATATATATATATATATATATATATATATATATATATATATATATATATATATATATATATATATGAGTGAAATTTTCTCTGTGTGCGTACATTTCCCTACCAAACTACTCTGTCAATTTTCAGTCTACGGACTCGAGATTTGATATGAGGGAAAATCTTTTAAATCGGGTTTCTGCTAGAAATTTGGCTGCCAAGAGGTCCAAGTTCATCGATTTGACCTTTAAAATCTGTGTAGTAAGCCACCATTTTGGGGATTAAACAATTGCAATTTTTGATGTAGGTCATTTGGACATGGACCAAATTTTTAATTCAAATACAGTCCAAAAGAATAGATGTTAAGGGGTCAAAATTGTGTTCAAAGTTTAAAAAATGTTGGCCTTTGCGTCTCTTCCAACTTACTTAGTCTGGTCTAAACATTTAAATTTTTACATAAAGTGTATACAGACATATGCCAATCTTTTTAATCGGAACTCGTCCAGAAATT
>NC_136490.1:99704292-99759292 GCF_053919585.1 Euprymna scolopes | reverse complement strand
AACATAATCGTCCAGTTGAAATGCAAAATATTCATTTTAATTGGCCGACATGTGTTTATTTCTGTCTTCGCATGCTCATATAGAATGCACTTTTCAAGTATTTTAATATTTAGGTTTCTTTCTCTCGTTAACAACATCGATAGAGAAAACGGTTGAAACGCTGAATGTTTTGCTTTCGATGCTACCTGATGGCACCAAGTCATTATATTTTTTAACTTTTGGAAAATCTCCTACTTCGTCTTCCGGGTGTTTACTATCAAACGGAACTTCCAGAAAGAGTGTATTTCCCAGAACTAATTATCTATTAAACAGGTTGCCACCGAATTACGTCCCTGTAGCATTCAACATAATCTTCAAACGCAGTGTCAATAAAGGTTTGTCATTAACAATCTTTATGAGCAACCAAATGTTATCTTTTCCTATACCTCAATTTCAATCGTCTCGGGAGTTTCTTCATTATTCAATGGCAATGTTTCCATATTAAAAACGATTATCTTAGAGTTGAATCTGCGCTTAAACATGTCACTTTAATTCATGTTGATTACGTATGTATTTTTGTAGAAACCGTCCTCTATTAAATAATATATATATATATATATATATATATATATATATATATATATATATATATATTCCGTGGAATACTTCACCCGAGAACTCTTCGAAAAATTAAAAATATAATTTAAAAAATGATAATGTTAATGCCGTTCATCAAATTCCTTCTGCGTTTGTTTACAATATCACTTCGGCTGATATTTGAGTCTGGACGGTGAATGCCTTTGAAAAGCCACTTCTGATTAATGTTTAGTTTTAAAATATGTACGATTTAAAATGGTGTATCTTCTTTTATCATGAATTGAATTCGTTAATATGGAAAAAATTAAATAAAATAGTGTGATACATACAGGCTTGAAAAGAGAATCATATGGTCTGTAGTCGAGAGATCTATCACTGAGCAATATCGCCAGATGTCAAGCAATCTAATTTTAAGAGGAAATGATTTGCTGAGATGTTATTCTTTCTCTTGGCAGGTGTAACGCAAAATATTTTCCTGTAAAATTCTTCTTTTCCATTTATAAGTAAGAAATACTATTTTGGGATCTGAACTCCAATCTCTGGTTCCCCCTCGCCAATCTTTCACGAAAAACACCAGTCTAGCTGAATCCACTGTGAAAAATTTCCCCCACTCTATATCTATGCCAAAATCAAAACGCGGATTCCATGAACAAAGCTTCTTTCTTAGAACTGCACGCATGTGGAAATCTGTTCCGTTTGCCTGCCTCCCACCGGACTACAATTTGGATGTCTTCAAGTCCAATGTTAACAAATGCCTAATGAACCGCCCCCTTAACTGAACACTTCATGAGGTCTCCACACTGGCGTGGTGTACTTGCAATAACCCTTATCCCTGAGTGGTGATCACTGTGTAAAAAAAAACTATTGTTTTCATTTTCGATACTCATTGGAATGAATTTCTGTACAGAACATATCTAAGAAAGCTGCCTAACAGTAAGTACGTTTATATCAAATTTGCAAAATAAAGGCTCAGCCGTTCCGAAATGAGGAAAGAAGTAACACATACAAAAGCAAAATGACTTTGATATAATAGTAACGATAAAGATTATTACTTGTTGATATATAGATATAAATAATATACCTTCCTCCTTTAACACAGGGCGAATCTTCAAAGACAAAATATTACATACACTACGACTGGTTCTTAGAAAAGAAATGCTGTTCCTGTTTGAATATACTATTATAAATTATAAATAGTCCCATCATATAAATAACATGTAGTTTTGTTATCGGCTTAATGAAAGAAATATGTTATAAGTGTTGATACAAAAATGTAATTATTAAGATTAAAATTGCCTACGTCTATTTATCTGATACTCGCCTTGGGCTGAGACATTCAGCATTTCTGCAAGATTTTCTGCAGATGATAAGCGCACATGACTGAAAGGTAGCATGCATTAAAGATGGGGAATTTTTACACGCCGTAAAGATATTCTTTGATAGAAAGCAGTTCCTCCCTTCGATATCTCTTCACGTATTTATGAGAATGGCTTTAATGGAAACAAAATCAATTCATAAACAATTTGTCAAATATCGGCTCCAGTTGTATGTCGAGAAACCCAGCATTATAAACTGCTATAAAATTTCACCTCATATCGATACCGAATTATTAACTTTACATGGACAAAAATAGTTATAAATAACTATTATTGCTAATGTCTTAGCGTTGACTGGATGAAAATGTGAATCCCTGCGTAATATTTCTAAAACTGAACCCTGTATTACAGTATCAATATTTATTTATTTAAAAAATCTGTCATACTTTCCGTTGATGTTGATTGCCAAGTCAAACTCCAAAATATCATTTTCGAATTTCTTTAAATACATAGTTTAGTTTTCTTTATTGTAAATATCTAATGATGTAAGGTTTGTTTGTTCTGCACATGTGGCTAAAGATATAGTTAGATAGAAAGACAACGTGACACGTTATTTCTATTATGAATTAATATAATCTAATAGAATTTTATCAGCGTGTTTAGGTATACTGGATCGTCAAATACTTTTAATATTTAACATTTATTTTACAGGCTTGTAATTATTTTTCATGTGAAATCATTTTGTCATACAATGTATATCGTCATATTTGCATGCAAATACCATGGGCATAATATCAATGAATAAAGCAGAGTATCTATCAGTGGAATTGCAGTAGGTGCTTAAATGTAATAACGCTATAGCAGTTAATCTACATATGTAAATATAATACTCCGTCGGTACGCTGTTCTCAATGATAACAAAATAAAATTCATTATCTATTATAAAAGAAAAACTGCAGACGACTAGTGTGGTAATCAAAAATAAGATTTCGCAGACAAATAACTTGTTAGAAAAAAAATACAATGTAGTTTATCAATGTAATTTACCAATTTAATGCTCATATGGAGAGTGTATCCCTAATGCTACTAACTACATAGACTATACAACAAACACGCTGTTGCGAAGACTATCTCTCCACTACTCCGACTTTAGTTTTATATCGCAGCATTTGGGAAAACATGGCTGCCATCATTCTGAATTCCGAAGAACCATGGTAAAGAAAAGTAAGAGTTTGCAAAGCGAAAAAATATTAATAGATTAAAAAAAATATTAATAGATTAAAAATAATATTAATAGATTAAAAATAATGTTAATAGATTAAAAATAATATTAATAGATTAAACATACTTGAAGTATTATTAATTAAGACAAAGATTTGTCAGATAAAAGTGTTAATTACGAGCACAGCCGAAATATTTTCACATGCCTAGGGTAGTAAATTTTAAATATATATATATATATATATATATATATATATATATATATATATATATATATATATATATATATATATTTAAAATTTACATATATATATATGTGTGTGTGTGTATATAGAAAAATGTCCACCCACCTATCTTGTAATAAGCCACCACGTGACCGTGACAAAAATATGTATATATAGTTAAAAACACAATTTTACAACACAATATGCCTGTGGATGATGGAAGTATTCCTATCGAAAGTGTTCGCTAAAGGAATTTATTGATCCAACTTAAACAATTTTGAGAAAAATGCAAAAAAAATATTCGGAGATTGGAGAAGATAAAAAAGAAAGTAGTGAAACAGAAACATGCTGTGCTTTTTTAAAACTCCTGTTTCTCTCTCTCTCTCTCTCTCTCTCTCTCTCTCTCTCTCTCTCTCTCTCTCTCTCTCTCTCTAAACACACGCATAAATATATATACGTGTGTGTGTGTGTGTATATATACATATAAAATTTCATTTATATATATATATATATATATATACGAAATTTTAAATACATTCCGATTACAGATTGTATAATACTGTAAACTTAAAGTCCATATAAATATTAATATCAATATTCATAAGAGAATCTCAACTTTTATTTGTTGCCTTGGATCATACGTTGTACTTGTATTTTTCTTCATTGACCCTAACAACACCATAGATTATCTATTTTAATCCTAGTTGTTTTTTAGGCTTTGCATGTAACCTTTGTTTTTGTCAATGTATCTGCACTATATAGACAATGTTACGACTGCCTCGCTCTCTTTCCTTCTCTCTCTCTCTGGGTGTATGTTTGTCTGTATCTCTCTCTCTCTCTCTCTCTCTCTCTCTCTATATATATATATATATATATATATATATATATATATATATATATATATATATATAGCAGAATTAAATTCCAAATTTATATACAAAGTTAAACAATGAAATAGCCTTTCTAACGAAAAACAAACAAACAGTGCAGCTTTATTTTAAATATTTCTTAAACTCAACTCAATTAACCGGATTTTGTAGTAAAGCTGACATCTATTCAATGTAATCCTCTTCAGCCTCAGTTACCGTCTCAAGACGTGTCCGTAACTTGAAGTACGCATTTTCCACAGGGAATGGCAAGAGTTCGACGAATACTCGAGGAGTGGCGGCGATCACACTGGTTTTTCTGTTGTGATAAGTCATGTTCGTGATGTTCTCGACGTATGACTAAACGGAGTATTTAAGCGGGTTTAAGTCGGGAGAGGAAGGTACTGTACGAGAAGGGTATAATGTCGTAGCACTCCTTCTGAAACCAGCAGTCACCTTCCGACAAACATAAAGATCTGCGGTGGTGGGATGTGACCTTTACTTGAAACCACAGCAAAAACCATAATCGTAGCCGATAACTTTGTTTTTATCACCCTGGGCAAGTTTCTTTCATCTGAATTTGCATATAGAGGGCACTGGCAATGGTCCTTTTGTCATAACTTTGATCGATAGGGCGAATGAGATGTACAGAGGCGCATCTTCGATCTCGCTCATTGAACATGAACATGACAGAAGGCTACTAATACTCTGTGTATCTGTACACAACTAGCCAACTGGTATATGATCAGTATCAATAAAGAAACCCGGTTGCCATTAAACGGAAATATAATGATGTTGTCTTTTATAGAGCGACAATTTATCATTCCACCATATATATATATATATATATATATAAGAGAGAGGGAATTTATAGAGGGTCATACGTCGAAGAGGTATTATACATTGACTCTTTAATCAAAGAGAGGTAGACTTCAAAATCACCCTCATGTCATCATCAAACACTGACCAACAAATCGTAGCAATTAGATCACTTTCTATTTGTGGAATATAGTTGTCATACATATCGGCAATTTTTACAAACTTATTAATGAACTGTAGTCACTTACCACGTAAAGACCGTAGTTACCTTTTCCTAGGCTATTATATTTAGAAGATGGATGCCCCCGTGTGTTTTGTGCTGGCAAACTCGTTATAGAGAGACAATTATCATTATCATCAACATAATCATCAGCAATAATTCCATTACGACTATTAATCTAAATATTAATTTACTTGCATCAGCATCGCAAACATTAATAAATGGAAACGAATTGTCTTCCTTTATTATCGCTCTTTATCAGATATAAATCATTCAAATTACATAGTCTCCAAATTTTTTAAAACAATAATTGCGCTTATTAGCTTCAACCGTTATCCGGAACATCCTTTTCGGTGAAAAATGGAAAATTCAAAGTTGTTCCAACCGAATTACCTCAGAATGGATATGGATTTTTTTTTTTTAATTCGAATAAACAATTGTTTAAGATGAATAGGTTAATTGCTTATTCGATGCAGACCACCACCCTTACACCAATGTCACCAACACTACCACCACAACCGCCGCCACAAAAATGTATGTAACATATAATGAACGCGTTTCGCGTGATTACATTATGACCTAATAAAGAGTAATGTGAAAATAAATAAAATGATAGAGTACTGGTGTAGTTAATGGATCTTTTAAACCAACGCATTTCAAGCGAAAATATAATTACCTATTTACGTATCATGCTTAAATTAGTATAAATACAAACACATATCGAGCGATAACATTATTACCTACTTAAGTGTCGTGTAAAATGATAGTGAAATTGTGTAGATTATGGATCTTTAAAACCAACGCAGTTCAAGTGGTAACATTATTACGTACTAACGTGTAATGTTGAAAATAATGTTAAATATATGGATTACTGAAAAAGAATCAATAAAAATATATGTATAGGAAACCATAAAGTGCTCACTCCCGACAAATACGGCTCATTTTGTCTCTTAACTGCCCAACCCCATTTTGGCAATATCATACAAGCCAATTACGTAATATGTTAAAATACGTTGAAGTATCTAGACGTAATCGTATTTCAACATATTCCGCAACAATTATTGTAATTGTTCCCTTTTGTCACAATATAATTTACCGTTATCATATTTTTCAGCAGTCCTTCTATCTAACACGAGCACTCTGTAATCTCTAATTACTTCTCTAATTTTCACTATTTTCTAAGCTACTTTTGTTCATAAACCAAAACATCCAAACTCCAGTCACTAACATTTATGGATAAGTTATCTTCCATATACGGGACATTTGATTCGTCGTATGATGTTTTGGTAACTTTTGGATTGTCTCCACAGATAAATTCTTCATAATCTACATCCTCCATTTTTGAATCAGAGGAGTGTCAATAATTTAAATACTTATTGGACACTTATCATTTTACCACAACGGAAAGGCACTCCAAGCTGATTCATTCCATATTCTTACCACTATGAAAAAATTGACATGCAACATACCTCCATCAAATCTTATGACTTAGATGACAAATTATCAGATTATTAAGTAAATATTTATTTTTTTACATAGACATCACAACTTATCAAGGCCCAGACACCACTCGAGGATAAGGGTTAAGAGTTTACAATAGTCAATTGGACAATATAGTAATCGTTAGTAATGGAAATTTGGTAATTTTTTAACGTAAGTGGAGAGGCTTATCAAGAACTTGTTTACGTTGGACTTGAAGGAAATCAGATTGTAGTAAGCTGGAAAGCAGAAAAACGGAAGACAGTTCCACAGCCGTGCAGCTCTAAGAAAGAAACTTTGTTCATGGAATCTATGTTTAGGTTTAGGCATAGATAAATTGTGGTGGAAATTATTGACAGTGTTTTCTGCTAGACTTTCTTGGGAAAGTTTGGCGAGGGAGGGCCATAGATTGAATCTCAGTCGAGCACTTGCCATGAAAATAAAGATAAAGAAAAGGCAAACTCGCAACATCTCTTCTGTGAGATAGAGGTTGCCGGGAAGAGAAAACGGTATATCCTACATGGCTACGAAATCTATTTTGAACGCTATCAAGACAAAACAATCCTTTCTAGCAGCTCCTCCCCAGATGTGGCAACACTACTTCATCCTTGGACGTAGCTTGCTCTTGTATAGAAAGAACATTGCATCAGCAGTGAGATATCTACTGGATCGATAGAAGTATCCCAGCATTTTTCCAGCGGCCTTAGCAACAAATTTGAGGTACGTGTTCCATTTCAGATCAGGAGTAATGATCAAGCCCAGAAGTTTGTCAAAACATGAGGCCTCCCTAAGATGAGAGTCATACATTTCAATTGATGCCACATCGGCATCAAAGTGTTGATGATTTAAATGATAAACGCTTGGTTTTAGAGGCATTAACAGTAACCAGCCACTCCGTTTCCCGTTGTACAAGATCAGAGGAGAGATAATCGGAGAGAACTTGGTCCTTTACGGTCTTAGATGTGCTATCATAGATGATAGTATCATCAGCATAAATGTTTACGAATGATGTAAGGATGTGATTTAGGAGATCATTAATGTAGATCGGGAAGAGAGTTGGACCCATGATGGACCCCTGAGGGACTCCAGGATTATTACTGTGAGCTGATTGCTGCCCATCAACTACTACACTTATGAACATATTAGAGAGAAATGATTTAATAATTGAGAAGACATTTCCAGCTATACCATAGCTAGAGATCTTCTGAAGTAAACCTTTATGCCATACCCTATCAAAGACCATCGATATGTCAAGAGCAATTGCCCTAGAAATGTTGACTCCGTCGAGTGATTGGATAACCCTATGGGATATAACTGTAAGTACCTCTGCTAAAGATCTAGTACAACGGAAACCATATTGCACGTCACTAAGAAGAAGGTTATATGACATAGTTGATTACTTCTTTATTTAACACAGATTCCAGCAACTTACTCATGACGCACAGGAGATTATTGGCCTGTACTGAGAGGGAGAGGAGCGATCACCTGAATTCTTAAATACTAGGCATAGTGATGAGATTTTCCAGAAAAGCAATTCTCCTTAAGACAACGTTTATACAGTTTTGTAAGTATGGGCGCTAGTTCTTGTTGAAGTTTCTTTTAGTACTATAATTGGAATACCGCCAAGGCCGATTGCTTTACTGGAACCAAGGTTTTTGAGTAGCGTGGCAACATCACGTACACATATTTGAATGACGCATAGCGTGTTTCCTGATACAGAAGATATTGGGAGGTGGCGGCGTTAGTCGTAAAGGGTAGAGTGTGATATAATTATTACTAACTGATTTACAAGTCACTTTAATTAAATTAAAAAAAATATAGAGAAAATGTGAGGCCTCACTATAGTTTTATTTCTCGAATAATATATCTTAAACAGTTCATATTTGTTCACAAAAATATTTATTTTTTAAATTCACGGTCTAATCGGAAATAGTATTACACTGAATAGTCTATTGAAGGACATTCTATTAATTGCATATATAATGATGTTTTTAACTTCCGTGGAATTTCCATGGGTTTTGGTAATAATTATTATAATTATTAGTAATAATATTCATAAAAATTCATGTATACTTTACAGAGTATAGTAAACTCAACTTGAAATTATAATTCAGCAGAGTAGTGCCCCACATCACCAGTCTGCTCGTTAGGTTTTTATGGTCGGTCTACAGAATAAAATTTCACTTTGTAAAAATCGGTGAAACCTTATGATTACGAGGATAATAGAGTATTTAGCGATATGTGATAAGTGCTTTTCTGCGGAAAGAATAAAACTCGACACAGCCTCTACCAGCAATACAATAAAAGTAGGAATGATCGTTCACCTTTCCCTTACAGCGCAAAGAATATATTTCCTAATCACATTACGAACCTTTTCCATTAGTTTTCAAAAATATATGAATTTCTCCTTCCCATTGAGGGTTATTTTCTCGTGATTACTGTATAAAATGTTTTCATCAATATGCTTAATTTCAAGCACTAAGTTTGGTTTAAAATTTCACATTTTAATGATTTTCTTTTATCCTACAACTTTACTTGTGCTGTTCTTTTTTTATATCCTAATTTGTTATTCATTTAATTTGTTTTTTTAGCTCATTCTTTTCTCGGTTCTCTCTGTTTTTTAATTCTTCATTTAAATGACACACATGTGAAAACAAATAAAAGAAAAACAGAAATGCAGGAAAACATTATATATATACACACACACACATATATATATATATATATATATATATATATATATATATATATATATATATATAAAGCTGGACGTATGTGGGTGTCACTGGTCACGATCAGGCTCCTATACGGTTGACTATTATAGAAAACTGATCACATATAATGAGAGAATATGGATCGAGACACAGGAATGGGTATGTTTGAATTGGCATTATGATGATTCATTAAAATTGTGGGGTCTGCGTACGCGCGTGGTCCTCAGAGTATGAAAATAAAAAGATTAAAACCTAAAAAAAAAACGTTTACAGGTGTTTTTGATATAGATGTACATAATACTTTGATAAGTATGTTTTAACTTAAATAGGGATGGTATAATAGACTTGCGTGGTCTGCGTTCGCGCCTGGTCTCCATAGAATGGAAATAGGCACAACATTTAATAAAGACTTTCATATCTATCTGCGTAAGTATACTAAAATAATTATGTTTCAGTTTGAAGAAATATGGTATAATAGATTATGGGGTGTTCGTTCGCGCCTGACCTCCATAGAAAAGAAATATGTCACAAAGTTTAACAAGGTTTTTTTAATATAGATCCACAGAATATTGTAATAAGTGTTTCAGTGTGAAGAGGTATAGTATAATAAATTATGGGGTTATCTATTTTATTTTTACTTTCATCATATTTTGCTTTGGTTTTGATACCCCCAAATTCGAAGCTATCTCTTTACACCTCTTCCTTTTCATAACCTATCATACATTCATAAATCATAGTTCTTATCATAGTGATTGTCTGCCTGTCTGTATTTCTGTCTGTGTACATTTCACCACACAATATATCTGTCAATTTTCAGTCTACAGACTCGACATTTGATATACAGTGTACTTAGATTGGGGAAAATCTTTGTAATCAGTTTTTTGCTAGAAATTTGGCTGTTAAGAGGTCGAAGTTTGACCGATTGTATTTTTGAAAACTCTACCAAACTTCTCCGACAATTTTGGGTCTAAACACTTGAAATTTTAGATATAGGTTACTTGGACAAGGATCTAACTTAATAATTTGATTTGAGCCAAAAACAATAAATGTTAAGGGATCATAATGGGCGTACAATTTAAACAAATATTTTACCTTTGCGGTCTCTACTAAATTTCTCAGTCAATTTCTGGCCCAAACATTTGAAATTATACATAAAGTGGATTCAGAGATAGGGCAAGCTTTTAAATCGGTTTGGGTCGAAAGTTTTTAGTTATCAATATATAAATGTGTGTATGCATGTGTGCATGTCTGCCTCAAACTTTCGACAAAGGTGAGGGATTTTACGAGATCAGTATAATTTTAAAGTTGGACCTTTCAGACGACAAATATCGAACAATTTGCTAAAAACATTAATATCTTTACCTTTATCTGGGCGCTTTTCTACAGGGGGTTCGCTATTTGCGCTGATATTTTCGAAGATCATTCTCTCCTTTCTATTCTCTAGCCTAAATTTAAACCTATGCCCCGTCCGCTTTGGCGGTGGTAGCAACAGAAAATACGTCAGGTTTTTCCACGTTCTTTTCCTCCTTTGGGATACGGCTCCGAGCCTGCCTTCCTACTACACCATTTTTCCTTCTTTTTTTTTTGTTGCTCAACCTACACATCCAAACACCCAGACAACACTGGCCTAAAATGCCAGTAAATCTATCAAAGTGAAAGTGTATGTGTGTGTGTCTGTCTAACTGTGTCCCTACGAAATAACTATGTCATTTTCCAGTCTACAGACTCGAAATTTGATATACAAGGTACTGAGGTTTGGGAAAATTGTTGTAATCTGTTTTCGTTCAGAAATGTGGTTGTTACAGGGTCAAAGTTCAACAATTTGACCTTTGAGAACTATACCAAACACCTCCGCCAATCCTGGGTCTAAACACTTGAAATTAAAATATAGGTTCCTTCGATATGGATCTGAGTTGAGCCCAAAAGAATTATTGTTAAGCGGGTCATAATAGGGTACAAATTATAAAAAAATACAGCTTTTCTTTTTGCTCAATATAGCCTCCAAACAACCGAGCAACGCCTGGCTGAAATGCTAGTAACGTAATAAAACATATTATTACGAATAAATAACGGAAAAAATCCGAAAAATTTTAAAAACGAAAATTTAATAATACAAAAAGAAGAATTAAAGCGTAATTTTTTGTTTACACGATACTCAATATAGCCGACCTGTAGCTACGTGGTTATGGATTTTTTGCCCCAAAAAACTTACCAGGTTATGATGTACAAAAAAAAAACATTTTGTTAAATAACATCGGGAGGGAATCACATCTAACGTGTTGATGAGTTGGAAGATGTCCATGGAAACAAAATCATGGAATTGTCCACCAGTTAACGGAAAGGCTGTCATGCAGAAATTTTTGGTGTAATAGATGATAGTTATAAAAATGTGAGTCTTTGAATTTAAGTAAACCTTTCTCATATATATATATATATATATATATATATATATATATATATATATATATATATATACATGGCATATCCATAATCATTAGGTTGCTGTAAACACTTATCGATGTAACCATTGAATGTCTAAAATACAGTTTTTTTATCCCCAAAACTAGTATCAGATCATTAGTTTCCAAGCTGAACCCCCATTATAAACATTCACCTCACTACTGCCATATAAAATATCTTTTTAATGTTCGAGCATTTAATTTTTCCTAGCTACTACCATCTACAATTACTATCATCGGCTACACTCTAGATTCCAATCACAGCGAAATTAACTTAAAACTTCTGGGAGGTAGGAGTAATATCTCTATAATCACGGTCCTCCCCAATACTCTCATCGCCCCTCATCACATCGCCTTCAATAATCTCAATTATTAACAGAATATCTTCGTCCTTAACACGACATCAACAAGCACCTTTGATTTAAAGACATTATCATCAATTGCATATCAGTAATGAATTCATCCCGGCTCTTCTTTCAGTTTTTATTTAATTTTTTTTATTTAAATTTTATCAGCAAGTTTTTTTAGCAGATTTTCACACATCCTTTATTCTTTTGCTTTGATTAATTTGTTCATCAACTTGCGCCTAACTCCTGGTCGCTGGTTTACACTTTCTGCCGTTGTCATCCGCCATGTTTAAGCGACATGTAAATTCGACGGTCAACCAGTAAATCGGTTATCTTTATGGACCGACAAACTGGTAATTTGTATTAATTTTTATTTTTATTTCGGACTACTAGTCTCATCTTTATTAGTTGTTGTTTGTTTGTTTTTATTAGTTCACAACGTTTCGGCCAACTTCCTCTGGCCTTCGTCAGGTGGTAACCGCGACGGATAGGAACTTCGAATCTCCTAACTGCATTCTCAGCCATCACTGCCATCCGTAGTTGTCGTCGTCTCACCACATTTTTGACCAATTACCTCTGGCACGCTTTGGGTGGGATTAACAAACAACAACTAATAAAGATGAGACTAGTAGTCCGAAATAAAAATAAAAATTAACATAAAAAAATGCTCATCTCTAAATAAAAAATTCCAATTAAGGAATAATATATATATATACCAATCGGTACGGACCCGACTATGGAAGATCAGATAATGAATAAATGTGGATTTATAAGATCAAAGAATCCAACCTTGATCGCCCTTCGGGGCCCGTGGCGCAGTTGATAGAGACGTTGAATCTCTACGGTTCCAGATGAACAAACAAACAACAACTAATAAAGATGAGACTAGTAGTCCGAAATAAAAATAAAAATTAACATAAAAAAATGCTCATCTCTAAATAAAAAATTCCAATTAAGGAATAATATATATATATGGTAATTTGTATATTGTATTTTTAAATGACATTGAGTCTTGATTAATTACACACTCTTATTTATATTTATGTCTTTTTATAGAATGTGGTTCGACATCGACAGACGCTCTTTCTCATTTTCCGGGCGTTCGCAAATGTACTACCATAATTTATGTTTTGGCGGTTGTCGCATTTATAGTAATATTAATGTGTTATAATGTGTTATAATGAGGATGGAGAGGGAAGGGGGGAATAAAAGGCGAGAAACAGGAACAGATATTCTGAACTGCGTCCAGTCAATCTGTGGGGTCAGCACGTTGGCATTTTAGTGTTTTCTAGTGAGTGTTTCGCTAATAAGGGAAAAAAAAAAAAGCCAAAAAAAAAAAAACCGAGTGAATTTTCTCATCAGTTCTGTGAAGGGTTTAGGATGTACTGAAAGGTTATTAATTCACTACAAACTGTATTTAACCTGCTTATAGATAATATCGGGGTGATATATTTGTTTTGGGACGATTAATCGAAATCAGAATCGGGAATCGGAAGAATCAGAATATTTGAGGATATCGGAATCGGTAGCGCTATCGGAAAAAAATGTGTCGATTTTCGGATGCCAAAACGATTCTTTTAATTGGATTTTTTATTTGATTTTATTTAAAGCAAACTTTTCCATTGCTGGTAATAGTGATAAAATAACAAATATATATTGACTTTAAACTACCAGTGAAGCTAAGATCGACAGATCTTCCCCTAAAAGGATATTGTTTTACGTTTAGGAAAATATTTGCACATTTAACACGTGTGTTTCTACGGTAATCGGAGAAAAATACAACTATATAGTTAAATATTAAGAAATTTATAAAGAATCGGAATCGGTAATTGTATCAGAATCGGGAATTTAGTGCGGAATCGGTAATTGTATCTGAATCGGAAATAATGTTGGAATCGTCCCATTACTATATATATATATATATATATATATATATATATATATATATATATATATATATATATATATATATATATATATATATATATATATATATAGTAATTGGACGATTCCAACATATATATATATATATATATCGTGAATAATGTTGGAATCGTCCCATTACTATATATATATATATATATATATATATATATATATATATATATATATATATATATATATATATATATATATATATATATATAGTAATGGGACGATTCCAACATTATTCCCGATATATATATATGACGTGGTAACTTGTATGTCCGACCATGTTTAGGACGGAGTTTTTTCTGTCATTCTCGCACCGTGCGTATAACACATAGTTTTCTGTTCCTGATGAATCCACGCTTTTTTTTCCTTCTTTTTTATATAATGTTTATTTTCTCTTCTGTCACCATGACTTCACCTCGTACACGGCTTGGTATTTGCATGCATTGATTGTTGATGATGCTTATTCTGCCATACGCGCGTCCGCGCTCTATTACATTTTTTGGGGGGGAGCACACAGTGTTTGAATGTCCGCTCGCTACTCAAGTATAAGTTTTTAAGAAATTGATTGCTGATCCATGAGCTCTGTACAATGATAGGAAACAATTGAAAAAAGGCAGATTATTTTTTATGAAGAATTCATAATCAAGGAGGACAGCTAGATGTCTTGAAATTAGACTTGAAGTTGGCTATATTAAAACTCGGTGGAATGTTGTTCAATAGATAGGACCCTCCAGCAAATAAAAATAGTTAATGGAAGCTCTCCTTATCCTTTACTAGAAAGAAAGAGAAAGAGCGAGAGAGAAGGAGAGGAAGAGAGAGAAAGAGAGGAAAATGTTTCTTGATGTAGTTACAAGTGTTTATAAGCTTTATGCTGTGAATGGTTTGTAGTTTTTCATATATAAATATTCACCTAACTTCTGGGGTTGTTTAGAAATTAAACAAATGTAGAGTGTATAATATAAGACATTGGTCCGATTTGAATATTCTTACATTTCAGTTTCTATTGAATTTTATCCACTGTTATTATACAACAATTAACTAACATTTACTGAATTCCGCTTTCCTTTTGCCCCTGATACTTCAGACGTATACATATTATATATATATATATATATATATATATATATATATATATACATACATGCACACAAACACATATATGTGGGTGATTGTGTGCTTATGCGTGTGTGCGTAGGCACACATGCATATATACATACGCCCGTGCACACACGCACACCCACACATATATATATACATATATATATATATATATATGTATATATATATATATATAAATATATGCATTAATACGTGTGTGTGTGTGGGTGTATGTGTGAGAGAGAGAGAGAGGGAGAGAGAGAGTTGATGAGTGGGTGTGTACCAGTGAATGTTGTTACGTGCCTTCAGAAAAACAGAGGACATAAATTTATTCCATTTAAAATGTTTGTTTTTTAAGAAAAAAATCTCAGACTCTTTTAGCTCGTGTTTCTTGTAGCAATATGGCATCGCATGAGATAGAATTAATCAAGAAAAAAAATGTGCGTACGTTGACAAAAGATTCATAATAAATGTATGTTGATATGTCAGCTGTTGGGAGTGTAATTTAAAACTAAATTTCCGCTTGAGACCAGTTAGTACCAAGTGACCGGCAAGCAATATAACGTCAAAATGCAAAGAACCGTTCGCTGAATTCATATATAATGCGACCTCTACGGGAAATGTGGAATGCTGTAGCCTCGTTTGACTTCTGTTCTAATAGGACTAATTATATAAGAGTAAGATTTGTCTGAAGATCATGTACTTTTCCGGATATGATTAAATACTGATAAGGAAGATCTTTCAAGCATTTGCAGATTAGAACATTGCAATGTAGTAGGTAAATATATATTCTTTTCTTTACTACGGCTTTCTTATGAGAGAAACGCAGTTATAATCTTATCTCCATTAAACGACTTAAATGAGTTTAATGTGGTTTTTCTCCATTTAAAGCAGTCGTTACAGAAAACCCGAATATTACACCGACGTAAAGGAATTTACTATGTCCATTTCTATAAACTGATTTTATTTTTAGAAACTATCATCTTCTCAGCCCGCTTATAACGAGAATGCAAACTACAACACGGTTGTTTTAAACTGATATATTTATAACAACTTGTTATAAACAGTTTTCATTGGTAAATTCAAAATGTGTTCATTCTATCTACTTCTCAAAAGTTCTCTTATTTATTTATTTATTTATTTTTTTACATGGAAGTCACCACTTATCAAGGCCAATCGGGTATAAGGGTTATTGCGTGTAATGGGGCAATATCGTAGTAATCATTAGTAATAGAGATCTGATAACGTGTCTTACTTAAGGGGGTGGTTGATCAGGAACTTATTTATGTTTGACTTGAAGACATTCAAGTTGTAGTAAAGTGGGAAATAGACAAACGGAGAGAGTTCCACAAGTGTTCACTTCTAAGAGAGAAGCTTTGTTCATGGAATCTACGTTTTGGTTTAGCCACAGATAAATAGTGGGGGAAATTACTTACAGTGGTTTCAGCTGGATGGGTGTTTTTCGTGAAAGATTGGCGAGGAAGGACCAGTGATTGGAGCTCAGACGAGCACTTCCCATGAAAATAACGATAAAACAAAGATAAAGCAACGTTCCTTCATTCGGAGAAAGGTTGCAGGGAAGAGAAAATTACAATCCATACATAACGTAAGCACTTATCATAGTGTACCCTATGCATGCAGTGATTACTAGGGCTATGGCAACAGAACATTCTTATCATTGTTTTGACTCGAGTATATATCCGACAAAGTAAGACACAGTTAATCAACCGCGAACCACATCCCTCTATATAACCATATAAGATATCAACGAATACACACTCGAAAATTAAAACAATGAAAAGAACATTACGTTGTCCTAGCCCTTGTTTACATTGTAAACACTCGAAGAGCAATACTTGTCCACTGGTATATTATGTGACGGATGATATCCGGATACAATGTAATTGATGTTAGTTCAAATAACATATGTTGCAAAAATATTTGTACATTCTGCATTTGTTGTTGCTGTGCAACAATATCATAAACGTATTTATTGCATGTATATATAATTCAGATCAGTGTTAGATAACCCTAGTAGTGTGTGTGTGATGATGATGAAAAAAAATCAAATACAAAAGAGTAATATTTCTTTATATATGTATTAGAGAAATTGAGTTCAATATCGATGACGTCGGTTTCAAATCAAACAAAAGGAACCTACAAGTGGTATATTATACATGACACTCCTGCCTCGCAGGGAATAGCGGTTAGTGCGGCGTGTACATTTTTGAAGATATTTTCATGCATTTTTATTATTACAACTAACGGGTTAGCCCAACCTTGCTCGGTTGGAAAATGCACGTAAATATACTGTTATTCATGCAGAATTCGTATTTATTTTTACAGAGTCGTATTACGCACACAGACACACAGACACACACACAGACACACACACACACACACACACACACACATATATATATATATCTGTATTAACCAAACCGAGACAATTTTGTAGCTTACTTTTTAAGTCATCTCTTTTTGGCTTGAAATTCATTGGTATATACAAAAAAAAGTACTGAATTATACGAACCCAGTAAAATTCAGTCTATTACAAACAAGTCTATATATATATATATATATATATATATATATATATATATATATATATATAAATATATATATATATATATGTATAAAGTACTGATTTCAAAAGTTTAAAATTGTGATATGGGTGCCATCAGCTAGAATCGAACTCCCAAATTCATGTGCTCCAGACATGTTCGTTATATTTGGTGCGATCGATAGACAAGACACATGAGAAAAAAAAAATTAATTACAAAATTTCAAACAATGAATGAATTTGTGCAAGCATAATAGTAATATACGTATATCGGTAAGTGGAAATTAACATTTTGCATTTGAAGTTGGCGACATATTTCTTCACGCGTGTTACAGGGAAAGGCTGTCCTCTTTCCATGTAAATATGAAGAGTATTAGATAGGTGAAAATGAGATTAGGATAAGCCGAGACTCGAACGTGTAAGCAATGTTAAGACTTGGAATGTTAGAATTTAGTCTATTGTTTAATTCTATTAGAATAGTGAGATATTGTTTATATCGTAAAAAAGAATTGATTGCTCATTCTTTTAAACAACTTAATATTATAAATGTCAGCTAAAGAATGAGCAATACAAATTAAAAATATATTGTTAGAAAATAGGTTAGAATTATATGTTGAGAATTCTTTTGTTGTTAAAAGTGTGTTTGGAAAAAAAAAACATGCATAGCCACGTGAACTGGTCACGTTTGCGAAACACACTTTTAACGTTACAGAGGAAGGGGAATTCTCAATATAGGAGAGTACGTCAAGGAGTCAGCAGTCTGCGAGTCAGTCGGGGAGTCAGCAGCAGAGAAGAGTTGAGAACAGTTGAGTTGGAATCAGTCCTCTGGAAGCGAAAGGAAGACCACTAAACTGTGTAGATCCCAAATTTGAATTCCTGGCGTCATCAGCATTCGACCGGTCCAATGAATAAAGAATCATTATTGTGTTTTTGTAACTGTTGTCATGTGTGATCTTTCAATACAGAAAAGGTAACTGTTATTATCATTATCTATAATGAACATTGTGTAACCCTTCGAGGATTATGCATCTTCCCTCCTCTGTGCTAGCAACTTGTATACGTCTCCATTCAGCATTTCTATGAAGCCCACTGTAATATGTATAAATGTCTTATCTCCCTCCTTCTCACCACTTATCGTTATGTCTGTACATGAGTCACGTCATATAAGGCCCTAAGATGAACCCCCCGTCTCTCTTAATATGTACTCTTATTCAACACGCCTTATTTCCTCATGCACACATAGATACCGTATGCTTACCACTTCCTGTAAATTTCAGTGTTAGTTGACTCGTAATTTAAGAGGTTACCGGGTAAATGTTCTCACAGAAACCTACAAACATACATATATCTATTGTTTTATTCATATAGGTTATGAATTTTAATTGTAAAACTTTTATTTTAATTTTAGAATTCAATTGTGTTCGTCGATATGAGAGATGAAGAAAATTCGATCGAAGGTCATCATGAACTCTACTTTCGGTCACGGATAAAAAAAGATGTATGTTGTCTTACACATGTTAAAATATCGACAAAATTTTACTGGACAAAATGCAAAAAAATGAAGAAATAATATATTTAAAACTGGCAAAGGAAATAAAGTCAAAATGTCCCACAACGCACAAGCTGCAATCATTCGAGTGATCAGATATAATATGAGCCAGAAGAGAATGCGATAAAGGAGACCAATTACGATAATAAATATGACCAGTTCATCAGTCGAGGAAATGATAGTGTTACTCAGAAGAGTAATTTTCTGTGAGAAAAAGTAGTCATACTTTCAAATAAGAAGCGGAGTCTGTATGTATTTTAATAAAAAAAAAAACTGTGTACAAAAATATCCATGAAGTAGTCTACACATACAGACAGACACACACACATTATATATATATATATATATATATATATATATATATATATATATATATATATATACTAGCAATCCACCCGGCATTGTCCGGTCGTAAAATACGCTTAAATATAATATTTCGATTAATACAGATTTTTTATTTATTATTCTACTATATCGGACCCAATATATAATAATGATTTAAAAGTTGTTGTTTTTTGTTAATAACTCGTCCGGCACCCGCGAGAATCGAAACCAAAACGTTTAGCTTATGATTTACTTTTTCTTTTCACGTTAATGCCTGAGCTATGAAGATATGTTTGCTTCTAGTCTAAAAGTGAAAACATGAATTATTAGCTATTACATTCCGCATGAATATTCGTAATACTGTCGTTCGAGGGTCACCTGGCAAATTCCATTTTCTTTTATTTAATTTCTGCACTTTTGCCAAGTAAGTCTTAGGATGGTTTGAGAAAAGCTGTTCGGAGCACTCTATCCTAGCTTCGAAACTGTTCCCTGCACCCTCTCTCCAACACAAGACACGGGGATAGCCTGTCTGTGATTTATTGTTATTTTCATGGGAGATTCTCGTCTGGGCTCCAGTCTATTGATCCCGCTTGCCAAACTTTCACAAAAAACACTCATCTAGCTCTAACCACTATAAGCAATTTCTCAAAAATCTATCTGTGTAAAAATCCAAACGTGAATTCAGCAAACAATGCTTCTTTACTATAAATGCTCGCTAGTGGAACTACCTTCTGTTGGCATGCCTTCTCACAATATGGCCGCCTTTATGTCAATTTTTTGCTGCTTCCTTAAATATTGAAATTATATCAAATTCCTATTACTAACTAATATAACGGTTTTTTCCTGATGACTACCTTATCCTTGAGTGACATTCGGGCATTGATAAGTCGTGATTTAATTGTTTAAAAAATATATATGTCATATTATATGAAGCTTGTTGCGTATTACGGAGGTATAATTTTCTCTTTTTTTCTTTTTTTTTCTTATTTATTTTACTCTTTTGCATTCTTACTCGTTAGATATTTATTTCTCAATATCTTATGTTAATACATTAATTCTTATTATCATGCGGAGTCCTTTTTTATGTCTATGCTTTCTTAATTTTTTCTACTTTTTTGTGACATTTCGTATTCCCCCCAATCGTTTTTCTTAAAGAAAAATGTTTAAGCATATGGCTTAATTACACTGGTATCTGAATGCAGAATGAGATACTTTAGATATTCTGACCATCTCTCTTTAACTGACGTTTTCTTTCTTTCATTTTCTCTTTCTACATTTCTCTTTAATGTACACTAATCACACCTTTTTTTTTCTTTTAAAATTTGTTCATATGTTAATTGAAGGAATTGTTAATTAGAAGAGTTTCTTTATCTGAGAAGATCCCGAAAGCGTTTTGAATAATTAAACATATCATTATTTTTACTTTATTCTCTGACCTGCATTCACGTTTTTCATCAATAAATGCTGACTCATTATTGTTTAATAAGTTTTGTTGATTCTTTAAAATAAATTAATCTGATTTTCTCCCGGAATGTCAAAGATTACAGACAAATCATATTCATCGGATGGGGAATTTTTTTTTTTAAAGAATTATGCGGATTTAAATTTGACATAAGGTGTACCATCATTTCCTTTTTCAGAATTTACAATTACACATGTTTCTTCGCGGCAGCTCTCCAGCCTACTGTCTTCTTTTATACATACTAGTGTATACATCATTCTCTTATCCATTTTTGGTTTTCTGTTGAGAGCAAAGTCACCATGCGTAAAACCATCGATGAATTTCATAAGTCGCCTAATTTCCGGCGAGCTCTTATCATATCACTCGAAGTTCTATGAGGTCCTGTGAAGTTCGAAAATGCCCGACTCTAATAAGGTTGCCTTCGCTATTTGAGAAAGGGATAGTTATTTAGTTAATCCTCTTACGTGCCACACCGGGGATTGCCGACAGGATATCCCCTAGATTTTTTTCTGGCTCAGAGTGGTTCCTCTCGGAGTCGCTAAATGTTCATTCACACTAGCAAATCCTAGTGTTACATTCCTCATTATGGGAGATAAAAAATAGATAATTTCATTTATTTATTTTCGTTTATTTTATTTATTTTGTTATCGTCAAGAAAAATGGGCACATGTTTCTTAAAATAGGCATTAATAAATTAATGATTCAAAATGTTATTGGTAATTTTCCAGGTTCGTAAATGCACATCTGCAATTCAATAGAATTATATTTTAATATGATGAACTGTATGCTATTCGGCGTAACTGATACTTCGATTCTAAGGTATTTTTTTATATTTTAATATTATATAATGGTCAATGATATTAGGGTATGCAAATTGCATTTTTATAAGTGACAATATTCGTCTACAATTTTAGTTACAACTATGATACAACGAAGACCCGGCATCTTTCAGTTAAGATATAACAAGAAGAAGAGCGTGGTTTTCACCGCTACATAAGTGTAGCTCTAGGCGGTTCAGATTCGAACACACACATAAGCCCAATAGCGCGACTCAGACACTTCTACAATGACAGGCTTGATGTGAGATTCCTGTAGTTCTTGTCTCGATAATAGTGTGCAGGTGAAGGAAAAAAATAAAGGAAAAAATCAAATGCATATTACTCAAAATCGTAAGGGAAGCTATGCGCTACGGTCCCGATGCCAGGCGGTTGTTTAGCGATCTTTTACTCTTCCTGGCTGTTCCCTGAAAAAGATTACTTTAATTTTGTATCATTCATCTACGATTGATTCATAAGTTGACAAGCGGCGAAGAATCGACTTTGACGTAAGTTTTGGTTTCGTTGTAAGGATTAATTATTATAATAATTCTGTGCAAAGAAAATGTTATTCATGTAAATTATAAACAGGACAAAAATGAAATAAAAATATATGACATGCATTTTCTTTGCCGGAAGTATACTCAATAATAATTCAAACGGGACCTTTTTTGAACAACCAATTCTCTTCTCTTTTATCGGTCGGTTAGTGAACGGGGAATGTGTTTGTCGCGGATGGTGGCGGACAACCTGCGACTGGAAACTGTAATAACAACTGAATCTAGCCCGCTCTGCGGCACCTTCTAAAGAAAAAGACGGGTTAGGTTTAGGCTGATCTGGGTTACTAATCCAACCAATCCCTATTCATTACGCCATAATCTGATTCGCCTTGCTTGGCTTATTAGTCATATCATTTCCGCATATTAAACAGGTGTTTTATCCGACAGAAAGTAAAAATGTCCATTACCTAGTTTCCAACAGAGGTCAAATTTTTGTCTTGACCTGGAGATGACCTCGGGGACAAAAGACACGCATAAATCGCACTCACAAAACAATTAACATACGCACATATGTATATTAATAGTAATCCACACGTACGTGTTTAGTCATAAAACTTAGCAATATGGTTTAACTTTACAAATACCAAAAGCAGTGACACTTTAGCAAATGCTCTAAGAACAACCAAGAATAAAATGTATGAGCTTATAAATTACGTCCTATTATACTCGCTAAAGTAAAAAAAAAAACGAACTATATGAAAGATAATTTCATGAGCATAAGTGGAAAGCAATAGATGATTCGACATAGTATTAAGCCTATAATGGACCCTATATATAAACACATGTCTAGTTGATTCTATGAAATATCCGTTTTTCTCTTGAACATTCAAATCGATATATATATATATATATAAATATTTGTATATATATATTTATATATATGTAATATATATATACATATATATACATATATATACGTATACATACATATATATACGTATATATATGCATATACATATACGTATATATACATATGTATAAGTATATATACATATACATATACATATATATATATACATGTATATACACATATATACATATATATACATATATATATACATATATATACATATATATACACACATATATATATACATATATATACATATATATACACATATATATATATACATATATATATACATATATATACATATATATATATATATACATATATATACATATATATACACATATATATATACATATATATACATATATATATACATATACATATATATACATATATATACATATATACATATATATAAATATACATATATATATATACATATATATACATATATATACATATATACATATATATACATATATACATATATATATACATATACACATATATACACATATACACATATATATACATATATATACACATATATATACATATATATACATATACATATATATACATATATATATACATATATATATACATATATATATACAAATATATACATATATATATACATATATATATATATATATATATATATACACATATTATTTTCACTGCCAAGCAATAGCTACGACTGCACGGCGGCCATGTTATCTGGTAGTTTAAATAATTATGTATTCTCTCACACAATCTTAATATATATATATATATATATATATATATATATATATATATATATATATATATACTAGCATTTCAGCCCTACGTTGTCCGGGTGTTTTCAGGTGTATGTTGAGCAAATATAAAAGAAAAGTGGTAGTAGGAAGGCAGGCTCGAACCCGTACCGTGAACGAGGCACCGAACGGGAAAAAATGTGATGTGCTCAGTTGAGGGTGAAGTTTTCAGTATTTTTTAGGTAAAGTGTCGAGCTTCAAACGATACTGATCTTGTGAAAATTCGTCGCCTTTGTCGAAAGTTTTAGGCAGACATTCAAACATACATACATACATACATTTATATATTGGTAGCTCAAATGTTCAATACAAACCGATTTAAAAGCTTGCCCTATCGCTAAATACCCTTTATGTAAAATTTCAAATATTTAGACCAGAAATTTTGGTAGTCATTTTGTAGAGACCGCTGAGGTCAATTTTTCAAAAACTTTGATCCTCATTATGACGTCTTAACATTTAGTGTTTTGCGCTCCAATCGAGTTATTATGTTAGAGCCATGTTCAAGGAATATATATCTAAAATTTCATGTGTTTATGCCCAAAACTATCGGAGGAGTTTGGTAGAGATCTCAAAAGTAAAATCGTTGCACTTTCACCCGTTAACAGACACATTTCTTGCTGAAAACTACTTACAACGATTTTCCCAAATCTCAGTACTCTAAATTTCAAATTTCGAGTCTGTAGACTGAAAATTGAGATAGCTATTACGTAAGGAAATGTACACAGGACACACACAGACAGAAAGACACGTTCACTTTAAAAGATATATAAATATACTAGCATTTACGGTCGGCGTTGCCAGGGTGTTTGGAGGTGTATGTTGAGCAAAAAAAAAAAAAAATTAAAAAAACAGCGGTCAAATATTTTATTTGACCCCTATTATGACCCCTTAAATTTTATCGTTTTGGGCTCAAATCAAATTAAGTTAGATCCATGTCCAAGGAACCTATATCTAAAATTTCAAGTGTTTAGACACAAAATTGTCGGAGGAGTTTGGTAGAGTGCTCAAAGTTGAAATCGTTGAATTTTGACCCCGTAACAGTCAAATTTCTGGCGAAAAACGAATTCCAAAGATTTTACCAAATCTCAGTACCCTGTATATTAAATTTCAAATTGACATAGTTATTGTGTAGGGAACTTGTACACACGCACAGACACACACAGACACACACACACACACACACACAGAAGGGTTCACTTTCATAGATATACTAGCATTTCAGCCTGGCGTTGCTCGGGCGTTTGGATGCGTATGTTGACCAAAAAGAAGAAAAATGCTTGAGGAAGGCAGGCTCGAACCCGTACCGCAAAGGTGGAAAAGAACAGGGGGAAACCCCTGACATTTTTGCGATTACGATTACCGCAAAACCTGAAGTGACTTATGTTTAAATTTAGTCTAGACAATCAAAAGTATAAGATAACTTTCTAAAATATCGGCAAAAAAAGCGAGCCCCCTGTGAAACAGGGCCTAGTTGGAGGTGAACATATTAATGTTTTTAGCCAATTTTTCGATATTAGTCGCCTTAAAGGTGGACCTTCCAAACGATACTGATCTAGGTAAAATGTGTTGCATCTGTTGAAATTTTTAGACAGACATGCAAACCTACATCTATCCATGCATACATACATTCATATATTGGTAACTAAAAATGTTCGACCCAAACCCATTAAAAAGCTGGGCCTACCTCTGAATACCTTTTTTCGAAAAAATTTAATGTTTTAACCAGAAATTCTCTGCGTAATTTGGTAGACACGACGGAGGTCAATTTCTTTTTTAATTTGACCCCCATTATGACTCTTTAACATTTATTCTTTTGGGATCAAATCAAATTATTGAGTAAGATGAATTTCCAAGGAACATATATCTGAAATTTCAAGTGTTAAACCCAAAATTGTCGGAGGTGTTTGGTAGAGTTCTCAAAGTTCAAATCGTTGAATTTGACGCCTATCTAATTCACAGTGCCCTGTATATCAAATTTCGAGTTTGTAGATTTAAAATTGACAAAATTATTGCCTAGGGAAAAGCACCCCCCACACACACGTTCATTAAAGATATACTAGCATTTAAGCCCGGCGTTGCTCGAGTGTTTGGAGGTGTATGTTGAGAAAAAAAAAGAAAAGAGGTGATATTTTTTAATTTGACCTCTATTACGACCTCTTAATATTTATACTTTTGGGCTCAAATCAAGTTATTAAGTTAGATCCATGTCAAAGGAACCTATATCTTAAATTTCAAATGTTTATACCCAAAATTGTCGGAGGAGTTTGGTAGAGTTCTCAAAGATAAAATCGTTGCACTTTGACCCCTTAAATTTATGGCCGAAAATCGATCACAATGATTTCCCTAAATCTCAGTACCCGGCATATCAAATTTCGAGTCTGTAGACTAAAAATTGACAGAGTTATTGCGTAGGGAAATGTAGAAAAACAGACAGACGCACAGACAGATACACAGCCACGTTCACTTTTATAAATATATAGATAGATAGACTAATAGATTGAACAAAAATATATACGTATACATAAATATATATATATGGAAAAAATTTAGTTTACTGTAAAGATTTACGCAAATATTATGCAAGTATAAATCATGTAGAGTAGCTGCATGAATATAATTACACGTAATAGTTAATAAAAGATGATCATCCTATAAGAAAACCGAAAAAAACTAATTAGGAATTAATTAAAATAAATGTTTAAAAGAATATGCAAATTAGATAGATATTTTGCTAGTGAATGCAATTCGACAACCCATATGTAAGAAAAATGTATATTCTTTTGGGGGTTTCAATATGAATATCAATACACACAAAAGAAAAACTAATTCATAGGAGTCTATATAGATAAATATATCGCCGATATATATATATATATATATATATATATATATATATATATATATATATAAGTATATATATATATGTGTGTGTGTGTGTGTGTATAAAGTGACCTTGTATATATATGTGCATACATACAAGGTCACTTTATACACACACACACACATATATATATATATATATATATATATATATATATATATATAGCAATCCACATACATTACTGTTTCGCTATTTCACAGCTCATCAGTGTCGTTAGACAGGCAACTGCTTCAAGCCAGGATCGAAACCCGAGCGCGCAAACGACAGTCAAGTCTTCTCAGCATTTTGGTATTTGGCTGCTGCTGTGTGGTTAATTAATTAACGATATATTGATATATATATATATATATATATATATATATATATATGTCTTTCTATTTGATGTTGTGTGCACCTCTTCCGAAGATATTTAAATAAAAGTGTAGATGTACAGAATTTATATATAGTTTTAAAAATAATAAGCAGAAGTTTCTCGAGAGCTCTTTCGGCTATCATCTCATCAGGAGAAAATCGATAGCGAACAAAATAATATTGTGTCGAGAATAAAGAGTTCTAATAATTTTCTCCTGATGAGATGATAGCTGAAAAAGCTCTCGAGAAACTTCCGCTTATTATTTTTTAAATACACACACACACACACACACATTATATATATATATATATATATATATATATATATATATATATATATATATATATATAGAGAGAGAGAGAGAGAGAGAGAGAGAGAGACAGACAGACAGACAGACAGACAGAGAGAGAGACAGTGTGTGAGTGTGTGTGTGTGTGTGTGTGTGTGTGTGTGTGTGTGTGTGTGTGTGTGTGTGTGTGTGTGTGCATGTGACCTTTTCACTGAGCGCGCGAAACATCTCACACGAACTCTTCTTGGTCCAGCGTGTTGATATTTGATATATAGTCATTTGAACCTGTAGCACACTTTTTAGGTAATATTTAGGCAGGAAAATTACTGTTAAAACGTCAAAATGAAAAAAAAAAATTGACCTGGACCCGGAGTACGTCGACTATACCTATTTTTCTCCGGTGCAAGTAATGTTTAACTTTGGTATTCATATATGTATTAGATACAATAATATAAGTGATTGACTATTAGCTCCAGAATAATAAATACAAAATTTTCATTAATTCAAATATAATATGTAAGCGTGTTTTACAACCAGCTAGTACTCCCCCCACACACATATATATATAATGAAATAAGGTAATATAAAATAGCAAACTTAACGTATATTATAAGTATTAAATTCTTAATTTTCATAAAGTAATCCTAACATGATGTAAAAGCTCAATAAACCAAATAGGAAATAGAATTATATTAAGAACAAATTATAAATAATACATGTAAAAAAACACTTTAAGAAGAGGTAAAACCATATTCAATTCTCCAAAAGTAAATACAAGTTAAGTGGATTGTCATGAAGCCGCGGATTTTTTAAATAAATACTTTCCTTCTATTCAGAGGGTAGGAATTACAAAATGCGGAATCGAATTGTTCTTGCAAAGTATTTTGTGAAACTACATAAGCCATAGATCCTTTTAGGTAAAAAATAGTGAAGCAGACGGAATAGAAATAACGAAAAATGATTTGACGTGAATGGATTGCCTGGTGTAAAGTAGAATATCCAATAACGGTAAAATCCAAAACAAGTTTGTTAAAGTTCTGTATCCACAAGTAAAAATCCAAAGGAATCGCGCTACTGGAAGATGTTTCGATGTAATCCAAAAGGCAGAATTCAGTGAAATAATTCCCAAATGGGTATAAGGAGAAAAAGTGAGTTCAAAATAGTATTATAAAAAAAAGATAAATCGTGAATACAATGATGGAATGGAGACATTTTTAGACACTTCAACCGATGCCGATTCTTTAAAAACGAATGATTCGTTTAAAAAAAAATCACAACTCATCAGTGCAGAAAGACTAGCACTTCTCCCAAGCCGAGGATTGTAACTAGAACAATCTCGTTGACAGCCAGTAGTTTTACCCATCTACCCACGGGAGCGGCGCCCGTAAATAACCCGCCCCCCCCCCAAATGTCTTTCATTGCACTTCAGTGAACCGAGCAGTTTATTGAAAATTGTTATTTCAGTAAACAGATGCATTTTTATCAAAGTTTCTCTCGTAATCAAACACATCAGCAAATAAATAAAGAAAAAAGTGCAGGGTGTCCAGAAAGTCTTTGAAGGGTTTAAAAGTCATTTTACTATTAATGATTAATTTTTTGTCTTTATTTCAGATATTTTTCGGATAATAGAGTAGAAATTAATTATCACTAAATATCGTATTGAATAATATACGCAGGATGTGAGAGACACCACGAATCGTCTCAGATTATGCTTTGGCGACAACATGATCTCTCGCTATGGCAATGTCATATGACCACCACGTTCACTAGACTTGAAAATCCCAGACTTTTTCTTGTGGAAAAATATTAAAGAAAGAGGCTATGGTTATAAACCCCAAACCCTGCAAGAATTCCAGAAAAAAAAAAACAGGAACGAATTAAGGAAGTGAACTTGCAATCCGGAGGTTCTTCAATATGTCATAAATAATGTTTTGGAAAGAGCATAATATGCGAAACTGAAAATGGGCAATATGTAAAAGCCATTATGGTTCGTAAATAAAGAGTGTTTCGATTATCCAATTTTTTTCCATTGTGTCCTACTCAGATTGTGTTAAACTTACAGAAGGATGCCATCAAATATAAAGAGTCTATTTAAGTTGAGCATTCTTCAGTGATATTCGGGCAACCTGTATAAACAGGTATATATATATATATATATATATATATATATATATATATATATATATATATATATATATATATATATATATATTACATGGGGGATCACCACTTATGAAGGCCCGGGGGCCACTCAGGATAAGGGTTATTGCGTGTACAGTAATCAACGAGATTGTATTGTAGTAATCATTAGTATTGGAGATTTTATAGCGTGCCTTACTAAAGGGGGCGGTTTGTCAGGAGAGTTTTTACGTTGGATTTGAAGACATCCAATTTTTCGTATTGATTTTATAAATATATATCTATATCTGTCTATCTCTCTCTCTTTCTCTCTCTCTGTATATATATATATATATATATATATATGTGTGTGTGTGTGTGTGTGTGTGTGTGTGTGTATGCGTGTGTGTGTGTGTGTAATTTTTGTTTAATGGAAGGATCAGAAATTAGCAGGTCACTCTTTCATAAAGAGCCTTCTAACAAAAGATAAAACCAGTGGAAAGCATCCGTAAAGCGTCTAAAGCAAACAACTAGCGAAACGTACACTATCATTTTGTTTCCTTTGATCTTTTGTACTTCATTTTTTGTTCATCTTTTATCCCGTTTTGGGCTTTGTTTGACTCTATCCTTCCTCCATCTCTTGTTTATCGCATTTTTCGCCCCTTAAGTTATTTGCGCTTGACTTTGCCCTTTTCTTTAGCTAAAATCTACCGTTATCTTATTTCATCTGGAGTCGCCTGTCGCCGACACGCTTGACCTGTACTGCCCACTTACTCCCACTTGACAAAAAAAAAAAAAAATCGAGGATCAAGACAGGAAGAACAAAGTTGATACAGTGCCTTTGCTATGTGGCGAAGCGGACAAACATTCGTTGCTTGCCGCTTCAGTTGGAAGAAATGCCCGCTATAGCCCTAGGTTGTAAATAAAAAAATATTTCGCAATACAATCCAAGAAGTACAGTGTTATTTTTTTTTTTACATTGGCTCTATCTATTCCCGTTCTATATAGGTGTATTCCCATCTTCTTATACAGTGTCCATATATTATCACATTTATAATAATAATTACACACACACACACACACACACACACACACACACACATATATATATATATTATTATTATAAAAGTTATAATGTATATTATATCAGCCACTTCGATGAGTCGGGGATACCAAATTGGTCAAAGGGAATAGTATTCCCAACTCGCATTTAGGTAAAAATGCACTTTCGTATAAATAATTGAATTCGTTTAAAATTATCGCAAAACAAAACAAATAAATGACACATTTTATATATATATATATATATATATATATATATATATATATATATATATATACAGAGAGAGAGAGAGAGACAGACAGACAGACAGACAGACTGACATACAAACAGACATAAATAGAGAGATGTCAATTATTTGTTTTTGCTTGCGATACTTTTAAATGAATTCAATTATTTATGCGAACATGCATTTTTACCTAAACGCGAGTTGGGAATAACTTTCTATTTTATCCAATTTTGTACCATCAAAATGGGAGCGGCATATATATATTGTTTTAAATACAATTATCTATTGGCGAAGTACGTGTCAATGGATAATTATTTTTTCAACAATATATATACGGTGCCCGGAAAACTCATTTATTTTTTGCTACGTAGGAAAACTGGGTTATCATTAAATAAATATCGATGGAAAACACATTTTATGACCCCTCTGGAAGGGGGTTATTTTTTAAAGGCTACACACCAAATATATATGTTTTTTTTAGGTATTTATATTTGTTGATTGAATTTTTTTAAAAAGATAAAATTGAATTTTTTTAAGACGTCGATTTCTACCTAGCCTAGTAATTTTATTTAGTGGTTAAACTTATTTTAAAGGGTTTTTCAGTTCAAAAAGCAAGTGTTATGTGAGAACAAAGAAAATGTCCGATTTGAGAGCATCACAAAACACACACACACATCTATCTATCTATCTATTTATCTATCTATCTATCTATCTATCTATCTATCTATAAAAGTGAACGTGTATGTATGTGTGTCTGTGTACATTTCCCTACGCAATAACTTTCTCAGTTTTAGTCTACGGACTCGAAATTTGATATATTTAGGAAAATCTATGTAATCTGTTTTCGGCCAGAAATTTAGCTGTTAGGGGATCAAAGTTCAGCGATTTTACGTTTGAGAACTCTACCAAACTCATCCGACAATTTTTGGTTTAAACACTTGAAATTTTAGATATAGGTTCCTTTTTACATGGATTTAACTTAATAACTTGATTTGAGCCCAAAATAATAAATGTTAACGGGACATAATAAGGGGCAAACTTAAAAAACATTAACCTCTGCGCTCTCTACCAAATTACTCAGACAATGTCTGGTCTAAACATTTGACATTTTACAAAAAGGGTATTCAGAGATAGGCCAAGCTATTTAATCGGTTTTGGTCTAAACTTTTTAGTTACCCATATATAAATGTATGCATGTCTGTCAAAAATTTCGACGGAGGGGACGGATTTTTACAAGATCTGAATCGTTTGGAAGTTCGCCTTTTCAGACGACAAATATCGAAAAATTGGCTAAAATCATTAATATCTTCACCTTCAGTTGGGCACTTTCTACAGGGGGGGGTCGCTTTTTACGCCGATATTTTTGAAAGTCATACTCTCTTTTCGATTGTCTAGCCTTTATTTAAACCTACGTCACTTTCGGTTTGGCGATGGTCGTAACAGCAAAGACGTCACGTTTTTCCTCGTTCTTTTCCTCCTTTGCGCTACGGGTTCGAGCCTGCCTTCCTACTACCACTTTTTTTTTTTTGCTCAACATACACCACAAAACACCCGGGCAACGCCGAGCTGAAATGAAACAAAACGTGTCTGCGTGGCTGCGTGTCTGTGTGTCTGTGTGCCTGTGTGTGTGTCTTTGTACATTTTCCTACACAATAACTGTCAATTTTAAGTTTACAGATTCGAAATTTGATATACAGGGGAAAATCTTTGTAAAAACCCGTTTTCGGTCAGAAATATGGCTGATAAGAGGTCAAAGTTAAACGATTTTACCTTTGAGAACTCTACCAAACTCCTCCGACAATTTTTGGTCTAAACACTTGAAATTTTAAATATAGGGTCCTTGGACATGGATCTAAATTAATAACTTGATTTAAGCCCAAAACAAAGGGCTCATAATGGGGGGGGGCAAAGTTAATAAAAATTGACAGATTTTTTTTTTTATTTTGCTCAACACACATCTCTAAACACCCGGGCAACGCCGGGCTGAAATGATTATATATATATATATATATATATATATATATATATATATATATATATATGTATAATGTATACATGTATGTATTTATCTTTTATGATTTAATAAACAAATAAATGCATTGTATACTGCTATCTTTATATTAAAAATTGCGGGGGGGGGATATGCTCGTGGATGGGGTTTACCAGGAACGGCTAGTCTCTGATTGAACCTGTGATAACACTGCAAGGAACCGGTGTCTAAACATTTTCCTCTGTATTTCGACTACATACGGGTAGAAAATATCGCCAGTATTACTTGCTTGTATTATTTGCTAGCTTAGATCGGGCGAAAGTTTAAAAGAAAAACTGGAATACAAAGATACAAAAAAAACAAAAAAAAAAACGAAATAAATCTAAGAAACTTGAAAAAGTGAAATCATATTTGCTCAAGTAACAACTCATTGTATTGATTAAAACCTTCTTTTGAGGTCCAACCGACCGTCACTACGGGGTTTGGAGTCGGCGGAAACCTTCAAAGTAAACACCCGCTATTCAAGTACAGACGGTCAGAGTTGAAGGATTTCAAACACTGGGTAAGATAAATAACATTTACAAGGACCTTTAAAACCTGGATATCGTTTTCTTTTTATTTCCATACGTACATACCGAACACTACACACACACACACACACACACACACACACACACACAGACACACACACACACACAAAACAATATATATGACATTCCCAATTTAAGGGGGTACCAAATTGGTCAAAGAGAAAATTATTCCAAACTCTCATTTAGGTGAAAAGGCAATAATCATTAACAAAAACAAATAAAACACACACACACACACACAAACATATGCATATACATATATATATATATATATAAATATATATATGTATATATATATATATATATATATATATATATATATATATATAAAATTATATTTTTTAATATATAAGTTGTTTTCAATATGTTGCTTGGAAAAAATGGGAGCGAAAAATATGACACCGGTGAAAAGGCCACTGGTAAAAGGAGTATCGATAAATTTGTGTAAATTAAAACCAAGGTAAAAATGGCACTTTGACAACAAAAAACCAGAACCGTTCGAAAAACGCGAGGTATTTAAAAATAGGAGTAAGTAGCTATATACTTGAAAATGAGATTAAATTAAGTTCAAATTCTGTATATTTTATATGATTAGTTCAATATATCATTCCTGAATGTATATATATATATATATATATATATATATATATATATATATATATATATATATATATAATATATATATATATATATTTATATAATATATATCTACATAGATAAGTGTGTATATGTATGTATATCTCTATCTATAATTATATATATATATATATATATATATATATATACTAGCAGGAGTACCCGTCGTTGACTGAGTTCAAAAACAGCCTACAGAAAATGGACTATGATTGACGAAAGTATGATAGGCTAAAAAAGGTGGGGTTGTAAAGAGTTAAGTTTTGAGTATCAACACTTTTACCCGAAGCAAAATATGATGAAAGTAAAGATAATTTTCGCGAAAATATATATTTTTTATATCAACTTTGTTTCCATTCGTAGTTAAGAGTGACCAACAAAATGATGTTTCCTTACAAGGAGAAAATGTTATATATATATATATATATATATATATATATATATATATATATATATATATATATATATATATATAAATGTTACCATAATCAGTAAAAGTTACGTTTATGGTAGAAAAGTTCATTAGTTTGTATTTTTAAGTAGTTTGTAAAAATAAAAAAAAATTAAATTCACTAACTGGTTTAAAAAAAATCGAAATGGCAGCGACTTTGAAATGGAGAGCCCCGTTTTCAATTTGAAGGAGGGCCACCTGAGAATTCTATGTTAACAATTTAAGAGAGTTCCGTCAACGTAAGGACTATTTATAAACATATTTTAATGTTTTCTTTTATTTTCTGCTTGAGGAATATTCGATTATGGCATGTGTAGTTTATATAAAAATTTAAGTAGTTATCGCCTCAAATTTCGTTTTAATTTCGGTTCGCTGTAATTATTTCAAGTAAAGAGCATTCAAAACTATTTCAAAACAAAAATAAGATGAACTGAACTTTTATTGACTATGGTAACATTTATTTCTTGTATATTTATTTTTTCGGGTAGTCGTTTGTTGGATTTTCTGCTAAACATTATTACTAAATAATATCGACGAAATATGGAAAAACAAAGAAAGAAAACAGTTTTGAAAAATAATAAAATTTTACTTACTTAAGTAAAATAATCCGAAACAGCAAAATGGGATATTAAAAACGTAAACACGTAATTACTTTAGTTTTTTAAAGCAAGGAATCGATATAAATATGAATAAGAACAAAATGGCGCCATTTTTAAGCAGAACAGCTTCGTTTCAGTTTTACAGAATTGAACAGTGTAGTATTGCGCCGTCGGATTCATGGTTGTACTATTGTAATGTAAAGAACACAAAGAATGGGTTGACAAAGAAACTTAAACAGATATATAAATAAAAAGGTGATGCAAATGTTTTTTTTTAAAAGACACGTAATCAAGTGAGCAGGATTTTTTCCTTCTTTTGACACGATAACAAGTAAAGTTCTAATTTGTTATTATTTCTCTATTTAACTATTTTTGAAAAAGTGACACGTGAAAGTGGAGAAGGGAAAAAGCAGAGTTATGTAAAATTTGTGTCAAGGATTGTCTAAAGTTCCGACTGATTTTGTTTTTTTTTTGTTTTGGCTTTCACTTTAATAAGAACGTGAATTTATGAGGTAAATTTATTCGACACAATATGACTCAACTCAAAAAAATAAATAAAAGCTAACGTGAATTAAGATAAATTAACGTGTTGTTGTGGACCCTCACCCTTTTTAAAAGACCTTGTTTAACTTTGTGACATATTAACATTCTATAGAGACTAGGCGAGAACTAACACCCAATAATTTTATTATACCATATTTCTTCAAACTGAAACAAAATTATCAAAGTATAGTTAGCAGATAGATATGAAAAGTCTTTGTTAAAATTTGTGCCTATTTTCATGGAGTATAGGCGCGAACGCCGACCCCACAATTTTATTATACCATCCCTATTTAAGTTGAAACATACTTATCGAAGTATTCTTATGTACATCTATATCAAAAACCCTTGTAAACGTTTTTTTTTTTTTTCATTTTTTATTTCCATACTTTGGGGGCAGGGACGAACGCAGCCTCGATACATCTTCTATCATTATATGTAGTCAGTTTTTTTTTTAAATACAGGAACCTATTCGTGACCACACACACACACACACACACACAGATGTTCAGCTTTATATTATAAATGTATGTGTGTCTGTGATTTGTTCAATATATCGCTTTTTTATCTATAGCACAGTTCTTACACTTACGTTTCAGAAGATAACAAGTACCTCCGCATATCATTGAATGGCGATAATAAAAAATACCGTCGGAATTAGATCTAAAATTTCAGGGGGGGATCTACTCAGTCATGAAGTGAATGTTTCTTTTAGAAAATTGCATTGAATTTCAGAATGTATTCTAAATTTCATTAATGATTTCATTTGTGTTTCTCTGCCAGGAGGATTACCAAATCTTTTCTAATATCTGTGAATAACCATATTAAGCAACAAAAACATCTAATAAGACTGAGATTTACAGCATCGTCTAAATAACACCCACGTCGACCCACTATATTACTTACTCAAAATGATAGCACTTATGGGATTGGCAAACTTCAAACAAATCAACCGTTTGTTAAAAACAAAACTTAATCGTGCACATTTTATTTTTACCAAAGTGTTCAATTATGCGGAGATATTTAGTCCGCATGATATTATAACGAATTTCACTCTTCCAAGAGCTCGGTGTGTACTTTGCTAATTGTACTCCTAGTTGAGGCGTGTATAGTTCATTAGGTTGGTGATAAAATGTTTTTTGACGTTAAATTATATATAAAAAACATTCTTGCACAAACATAATAAATATATAGTATAAATAATATCCGTAACTGTTTGATAACTTTCTTAAAAATAGCAAACACATAACTTTCAGATATTCTAATCACTCTCACAATAAAGACTTCAGGTCTTTTATGGCTTTTTTATATACGGGAACGCGCATCTCTATTTTATACTTAGGAATGGGAGATAATTGTTACTGCCTCGTTTTATCGTTTATGCTTAAATTGTTAAAGAGTCTAACATGAAAGCAAGTATTAATAAAACGATAACTTTAATCGACCTTACTATTGTGTGTATCTGGTATAAAGATGGCGAGACAAATGTATGAAAAATGGGTTATTGAGCAGAGAGACAGAGAAATTGGTGTAACGACTGATACGGTTTACTGATTTATTGAGCAACAGACGTTTCCATTAACAAACGAAATAAAATAGTAATAACATAATAATAAATAAAGAAGCAATAAAATGTGCTTATTTTCTAATGTAAAAACATTTTGTATAAAATATTGAACAAAAGCATATTTTACTTCCTTTACATTCGCCAAATAAAAAAAGTCGAATAAATTTTATAAATAAAGTTATGGCTTCATGATTTAAATTTTTAAAAATTAAATATGTACATGCTGTTAAGACACAAAACGAATGTTTTATACCCATGAAAATGAATGCACTAAAATAGCTACAAAAGGACATTAAGTGCAAATATGACTGCAAGTGAATGGGTGTACACTTGGAATTATGCCAAGGACTTCATTTGAATATACAAACAAATGCTATGGAGAAAGCATTTAAAAAGTAATAGCGTATAATTCTATTTGACATAGTATGTAAAAAGAAAAATCCTTTAAAGCAATGAAATCTAATGTGAAAATCGTCGATGGAAAAAAAAACAAAAACAAACAGGGCCTGAAAATCGAACATTCCGCCGTCTTAACGAATTAATTGATTCGAATAGAAGAGACAAGGAAACAAAACTAATTGATAAAATTTACCAAGGGACTGAAACAAATATGAAATGTGAAGCCACTTGATATGAGACTACAATTTTTAGATCAATAGAAACTGGGGAATGGACCAAACTAAGTAGATTGAAAGAGAATATAAAAGCTATACAATTCTTGATAACTATGAAAACAACAGAAATGCTGTAAAATGTCTTCGAATTCTGAAGTTAGTATAACGTAGTCTCGCTCAACCATTTAATGACGATTCACGTGCTACGCCAGCATGTTCAATCCGAGAAGTTAAGGTGACGTCACGGAAGGGAATGCATATAAAGGCATGCGGATTTGAATGAATGAAAGTAAAAGCAAAGTCTGTTTCGACCGTGACAACCAGTCCGACAGAAATTAGGACATTTCGCTGACCTTTTATCTGTCGGACTGATAAAAATGTTCAGGCTAACCCTATGAGGACCCCGTTACCAGGCCTTGCTTCCTCCCCAGCTTTTGGAAAGGAGTACGTTTATCACATGTTGCCTGAAGCGCCCTAACTGTCGAATGCCGACGGGGATATTAGCCTTATTTTTCAGTCAGACTCTCCAGGACCAGAATACTCCTCATTTAAGGTTGATAGCTTGCGTATCACACGTTTTCGATTTTGTATCATATATGTCCCGGTGTAAGAAAGGTAAATACGGCGAGAAGCAAATAGAAAAAGAAAAAAAAAACGTTGCGATGGGTAGTTAGATTGGCACGCACGTAAATCTCTTATTTATACCCTCTTGAAACCGAGCCTCACGGCCAGTCAGATGTGTCTAGTGCCGTGTATTGAAAGCTAGCTGTGTCTGGTACCGTATATTGAGAGGGTGATCTGTTTGGTGCCGCGTATTGAGAGAAAAATAACAACTTCATCTCATGGATCACGGCAAACCAAAAGGAAGATAACATCGAGCAGAATTTATCAAAAAAATTGCGCAGACTACTGAAACTTATAACAGGTTTATCGCAACTCAAATACTTAGCAGTCCGGTACTCACTGGCATCGACAAATATATGGTAACTGGCTGATGCGATAACGCAAAGTAATACGAACAATAAATAACAAGACAGATTTAATTTTTGATAGCATGCCACTTATGACTCCAGATAGAGTACTAATTATTTTCAGGAAGAAATCAGATGTTTCAACTTAAAATAATTAATGCAGTTATTTGTGATTATTATAAAATTTAGTTTCTCATATCAAATATCAGTTAGGAATAGGTCCCATTATTGTAAAACACTAACAACCGAAAAAATTTTAAAAAAACTATTACTGTGACATTTTTTAAATAGTTTATTCTCTTCTTTTCTATCTTTGATATATGGTCTTGTTAAACTTGTTGACACAAGGCCTGTCTCCTTGCCCTGCGTGAGGCGTGCCTTTGGGTCAAAGCAACGCTAAGGACAACCATTCAGCAAATGGTAGATTGATTTATGGCCCTAAATGCCATAAATTGCTCAGAAAGGTTAGCCCGCCACATAGAAAAGAGTTAATTTATATATAGCCAGGACTCATGAATTCAACTGAACCCAGCCATCTATAGATACACACGCGAACAGTATTTGTGCCAATTACTCAGACACACTACCTTTAACAGAATACTGAAATAATATCACGTACTTTGAATCGTACGCACGTGTATATGTTATATTTATAATAACCGGCTTGCCCGGGTTTGCACAAATTTGGATGAATAATTCTATACTTTTTGCGTATTGTTTAGAAAGCATATTATTTTTGTACTTTTATTTTTTTATAATGATTTTATGATTTTCATATGCCAGCTGTAGCCACGGATGTACTATACGAAGTATTGGTGGAAGAGATTATTATTGAATTGAAGTTTGTTGAAATATTTTCCATGGATTGTTAGTATGTATATCCCATAATTTGAGAAGGAATGTCAACGCTATTTCCAATTAATAACATTTTTTCCTTTTTTTTTTATTTTTATAGATTTATTGAGGAAAATTTAATTTCTGTAAAATGTAGACCATCGTATGCCAATACTGTTTATAACGGAAATGAACAAAAAACATGAGTAATATTGTATACTTTTTTTGCGAAAAGTAATATGTACAAAACTAGATTGGTATATGTAAAACAAAATAAATATGGTTACGCCAAATGTCGCCGAATGAGATCGTGTATTAATAAATATATGGCCAGGTAAGCTTTACAGAGTTACAATGCGCATATTTTATAATAATTTTGTGATTTTCATATTCCAATTATAGCCAAGGATGTACTATATACATATATGTAGCAATATAGCAATGGTTCTGCCGTTTTAACAGTATCGGTGTCAACGGCTCTCCAAATTGTAGAGCAAAGGTAATCTCAGGAAGACAAGTAAAGACGGTAGATTCCCGTTGCTTTCCGTCTTGATTCCAGATGCATCTCGTCCCGTGAGTTAAACGCGTCCCCAGATACAACCTGAGAAATTCCTATGATTCGGCGCTGTACATACAGCGTCTAGCCTTCACAAATGTTTCCCCATCTGGTACAGGTCAAGTTAATCGTAGCATAATTTCAGAGATCTGGCGAGAACTGATGTGCCAACGTTATTTGTATGTATGTATATATATATATATATATATATATATATATATATATATATGTGTGTGTGTGTGTGTGTGTGTGTGTGTAGGTGTATATGTATGTGTATGCATATATATATATATATGTATGTATATATGTATATATATATATATATATATATATATATATATATATATATATATATATATATGTTCTTTGATGTTTCGCATTTTCCAGTGGGGCTCACTCTTTATTATTTAAACTTCATCCCAGAGGGGTCGATGGTCACCCCTTTTCCTTCCATATATGGTAGGCTATACCCGATTTTTCCATCTCCCGTCTAGTCACAGCTTTTCGATGTTCCTCCACTCTTACTTAAAGAGGGTGGCATGTTTCACCCTTGTAAACATTGCTGCAGTTGCATGAGATGGAATATATGCAGTTCTTGGACTTGTTATCCTACATTGGTGGCTTTATTTTGACTAAGTCTCTTCTTAGAGTTGACTCACTTTTAAATACCGCCCTAATGTTTTAAGGGGCACATATATTTTGAATTCTTTCGGAGACGCCTTGTATGTATGGTCGAAGGTTATCTCTTAGCTTAAACAGTTCCCGAGTTCGGGATACACCTGGAGAAGGCGGAAGGATGATACGGCCGAAAGGTAATGGAAGAAAAACACCGAAGATGCGGAAGTGAATCTGAAAAACGAACTCCATAATGAAATCACCTCATCCCAGAACTATAGACAATTACTGTTATTGACATATTGATATTTTTGTGGTTAGCATTTTTCTAGAAAGAGATTGGATAGTTGCAGAAGAAATCACACCTTAATTGAAAGCGATTTTTTTATGAAAAGAACTGAATTAAAACGTGGAACACCCAGGGAGCTAGTCCGCCTTGTTAACCACTTGACTAAAGTCACATTCTTGTAAAAATTGTACAAACGAATGATAGAAAGTGTTGACAGTGCAAACTGTAATCAAAATGGACGATGTGTTTCCAACTTAACTGGTTAAAGAATAAGAATATATAATAAAGTAAATCGATAAACAATGAACATATGTGTATGTATTTATATTTAATTTTAGACATGTAATTGTACACACCACTAAAATGTGGGGTGGCAATCTAGTATACATGATTATGAGAATCCATTTCCAGAATTCGACGAACAAGCAAACAAATAAACAGTATTCTGTTTATTTAATAAGCTGTTTTTTGCCCACGGGTTTTGCCATTTTAATTTATTGTAGTCACACACCTTTTTATTCAGTTTTCCTGTACAGTAAAAAACCGGGGATACGGTGGTTAAAGGATACTTTTTTTTCAGGTTATGATGTGGAATACAATGTTTGCCCGACCCCTGGTTATGGTATTTGCCCTGCCTTACAGTGTTATTTATAATGTTATCTGAACATATGCACGTGTATTATATACACTGCGCCCCTGTCGATGGGGCATTAGAATACGCCGACTGTCCCCCCCTGCAGAGGGTAAAAGCCCCTCAATGGGGGTCCTGGATATGACCTTAAACTATATCCAGTGGTGAGGCTCCAGCTTGTGGGCTTTGGGGAGTGTGCAGCCACCCTTTAATTACCATTGCTCCCAGGTCCACTCTGACCCGGAGTGATAGTACCTGTTGGGGTCCCAACTATGAGTTAAATAGAAACCAACGTGAAAACAAAACATATATTCTATTATTTATTTATTTTTTTCCCAAAATCTTTGGATTCGGCATTAAATAACCCGAAAAGGGTTGATAGGCCGTAAAACAAAAAAACAACAACCAACCAACCATTATATACACTGCTGTATTTTGTTGCTATTTTTTAAATACCGTATCTCGAGGTTCTACTGTTTTTTTAAATCATTACTTTAAACATTGTGTTCTTCTACTAAATTTTGAAATATTGCTTTAAAAATTAGTTTATTCTTTAAACAGATAAAAAGAAATTATTTTACTTATAATTTTCTATGTTTTAAAGTTATATAAAGTAGTAACTCCTTGCTTTATGTTGCTTTTTTGCTTCTGAAGATTTTATATTATTAAAGCGTAACTTTTATTTATAGAATAACTTTATAGAATAAGAAATAAACCATATTTTATATATTTCTTGATTCGACTTTTGATTAACGAATATAACTGTCATTTTTATTTTTCGGCATTTAAATGTGTATGTGTGGGGATTGTTTAACAAACGAAACGTTAGAAAAATGCAAATCCATACAAAAAACTGCTAACATCCCACGAATTCGAAAGATAGCCGTTTTCCCTCTCCCTCTCTAGTGATATAATAATTATTTAACAAAAAAGTACCCCTTTAAGAGAATTAAAAAGACGCTGTCCATCTACTTTAATGTAGAACCTTGTTAGACGTACATATATTTTATGAACTAGTTCTTCTACGTATGTCGCTTTGGACATTTTGATAGTGAATAATAAACGTTTTGTTTTTCTTTCTGTGATTTGAATCCTTACACAGTTCTAATCCGCACAGATTATTCCTGAAAACATATGGAAAACCTTTTCCGTATGTGGATGATAAAAAGATAAAATTATACACACACATATATATATATATATATATATATATATATATATATATATATATATATATATAGTCATCCACATACAGAACGGTTTCACAGCTCATCAGCGCGGATAGACAGACAACTACCTCAAGCAAGGATTGAAACCTGATAGGCTTTACGACAATCAAGGTTCCTAACAATTCCGCTAATCGGCGGCTGCTGTTCGAGTCGTGAATTAACGATGTTTTGACATCTGCCAACAACCAACGGATTACACCAGGGGGTCACCACACTGCTTGGCACATCTACGTACATATTGGCGTTGACTTGCACGTCGACTTCAAATATGTGACGGTGGCATAATGTGCCCTTCACATAATATCACACCAAAGATCGTAACCATGGCAAGAAACTTTGTTTTCATCATCCAGGGAACGTCCCTCTAATTCGTGGCCATCTAGTGAACAATTTTGAAGTTCTGGCAATGTTTGATTTTCGTAATTTTGATCGGCAAAGAGCATGAGTTTTACAGCAGCGCATCTCCGAGCCTGGTCGTAAAGCATTACGTAACTTTCATACACGATAGCAGGCTCGTATCTCTTTTGAGATTTGTACGCAACTGATCAAATAGTAGATGGTCTGCAACAACAACAAAAAAAAACGTTTTCATCAAACGAAAATGGAATCATGTAGTGTTTTCTAGGGCGACAGTTTTATCGTTCCACCATAAACATATGATACACTTCTATCAACAACAAAAAATAAATAATAGATAACATATCTCAAATTAACACCGATTCCGCAGCTGATTACTAACCACGGTTTATTTGCTAGAAAACAAAGTAAACAGACAAAAATAGTTAGTGTGGAGCGATGTTTAAATTATTTCGAAATAAATGAAATCCATTTCACGGTAGTAAAGCACGAGATAAGTATCGGATTTAACCATTTTGTTTATATTAAGGGTAAGCGGTAGTGCCTACTTAAAACAAGGCGGTATTGGGGAGTCCGTCTCCAAAGCTTAAAATAATCTTCTGTATTTGATCGCAAACAATAAATACTCATATACTAAATTATGCATTAATGATATAAAATATACTATCTTTATTGTATAATAATTCTGGATATAAAATACAAGCAGGGAGACTCGACGTTGCACGGGATTGAATGATAATCAAAGAACATTTCACATTCTTATATTTTTATTGTCACCGAAATCCGTGAAATCGCCAGGAAGGAAGCTTTACATGCCCCCATGCAGTAATTTAGTCCAAAATATATGTTATTCTACATTGCACTCGAGAGAACCTACTGTTTCTTATATAAAATTGTTTTATATAAACTTATTTTCAGTTAACGAAAAACAACAAAAGAAGCATTAAGAAATTTACGTGCGGGGTTTGAACATACAGACCACGTCATGCAAAAAAAAAAAAAAACGTGTGTGTATTACTGTACACATAGATTCGAAAAAGTTGTCAAAAAACAAATATAGAACAAATAAATGTTATCAAAGGCAAGATAAGTTACTTTTCTACCTAACTGGATATATTTTTTGTGTTTTTATTCAGTGTAACATGTTTATTCAGCTCGAAAAACATGCAGTGTTCACCGATGTATTGGAAAATTCAAAATGGCAGCCGACTCTCTCTAGGAGAGGGTACGTTTGGGAAAAGGTATTATAAATAATAAACTAGACAAAATACTGTTAGAAAACAACCGAATACATGTCAACTTATGTCACGGTAACATATATTGAGCGAATTTCTAACAGTATTTTGTCTAGTTTATTATTTATAGTACCTTTTCCCAGACGTACCCTCTCCGAGAGAGAGCCGGCTGCCATTTTGAATTTTCCAATACATCGGTAAACACTGCATGTTTTTCGAGCTGAATAAACATGTTACACTGAATAAAAACACAAAAAATATATCCAGTTAGGTAGAAAAGTAACTTATCTTGCCTTTGATAACATTTATTTGTTCTATATTTGTTTTTTGACAACTTTTTCGAATCTATGTGTACAGTAATACAAACCCAAAAAAACAAAAAAAAACAAGCAAACAAAAAACAAATAAAACAAATAAATAAACACGTAAATTTTCAAGTCTTATAAAATTCTTTGCAGTTATTGAAAAAAAGGAATGAAAAAAAAAATAAATAAATAAAAAACATGCTATCACCTTAGACACAGTAGAAAATTCGTGGCTCGTTTTCTTTCATTGTTGCTAAGCGACGACGTGCAAAAATGGCCTTATCGATTAGGGATAAATTAAAATAACGGTTTCGATTGTCGATTATCGGTAATTATCGGGGGTATTCTGAGACAAACCTCAGCTAAGTTTACTCCCCAAAAAGTTCCGTAAATTTTAAAGAAAACCTGTTCAGTAGTTTCGGAATCTATAAGGAACGCACCCACAAAGTTGCATTTCTATAATTGTAATGAAAAGAATAACGATACTATTTAAAACTACTGTAAGCTGGGGTCATTCTGGCCACTCGGGATTACTTTGACCCATTATAAAAGTCCAGTATATGCGTTATGGATAATAATGTGTAAATAACTCCATAGTAAATATTTGCTGCTGCATCATAATGTGTCTGTAAATAATGACATCATAGAGGGCATGTAGATTATGTTCAAAATGCAGTGATCATATATTATTTACGCATTATATTTGTATTTGTATTTTTAAATGCCTTACGCTCATCTCGAATGGTTAGGATCACTTATCCTTACGCTATAGAAAATGTGCACCGTGCCCGTTATGCTCAATCCGTGTTCGTTACTATTCAAAACTCTTTCGGACCCCACGCCGCTTAACACGGTCAAAAAGTAACAAACAAACAAAAATGAATTCGGCGTTTTGTTTTTGTAACACAAGTCGTTTATTACCGTATTTCTTTCTCCCGTCTTGATGTAAGCTTAAAAATCTGTTTCTGCCACATGTTCATCTTGCATGGTCTTATTCTCTATCGGCCCCACTACACGCCGGCCATAGACAATATTTTCTCGTCTTTGAATTCACGCGTTCATGTTTTCATCCGCACTTTTTTCTTTCTCGCGGTCACGTGGTATCCTTTTTCCTTTTGTTTCGCACCAGACGGCGTACACTTACTTCCTAATTTGCATGTGAGAATTTTTTGGCTACTGCTGCTCATATCTTCACAAGCCAGCTATCTCAGAGCTCCTGCTGATGTTTCATACGCGCTCATACGCTCTCTTCCACAAATGGAGTCACGGCCCACTCCCTTTAGATTGGTGTGTAACATATTTTGTCAATTGGGATTTATTTCATTGATATACCATCGAAAAACAGGATAGCTAAACTGCGTAATCACTCATACATGTGTAAATTGAACAGGTCACATAGAAATCACCGAAATGATTCCAATGTGTAAAGTACAGAAACGTTATCAGACCAGAACTCTTAGACAAATAAAAACAAAGAGCAATTCATTAAGAGCAAACGCAGTAGAATAAAATCGTCTACCGACTCGTATCCGTTTAATATGAAGTAACTGCTTGTATGCATTGGGGATTCGGTGGCTCGTCGAATGGGTCAAGTATATTTTCGTTAGGAAACTACGAATTCAGTGTCCATCGCAGCACACTCGTTGGAAGTACTTTTAAAGCGAGGACAGGTATGCAACACTCGTGATACCATATGTTGAGGTAAGTACTTAGCGCACAAGCTAAGATGCTGTTTAACTCTTGATATTACGTCTTTATGCAATTTCGACATAAACTACTTCTACTGCTACCACTTATGCCGCTACTACTACTAACAATAATACTTCTATTACAGTGAAGTGAGAACGCAATAGTAATAATAACAGCAATTAAATGAAGATGCTTGCAAGAAGTCCAAGTGCACATATTTTGATCTAATTAACTGAGTCATGTCCTGCACATGACAGGAGGAGTGTATGTTTGTGGGATGGAAAGGAGTCAGTTAAGATTAATGACGAAAAGAGTTGCACGGATCAGCTGAGGTTAGTCTTCGACTGGCGATGGAAATAAGAAAGGGTTAAGATTGGATCAATTTGACACTAAAGGTGAATGGGAGAAGAACCGGCGGGTATTTTTTTTTTGTCTTTACTTTCTGTGACGCGACCAAGTTTCAGGAGGGTAGGGTTGGGGGTGGGGAAATATTTAATGCGTAAAGGAAAGCCAAGGCAGAACAAAAATAAAATACACATCTGTGATGCAAGATTATTATTTTTTTTTACAACGTGAATCTCAAATTGAATTTCCAAGGATCTATGCAGCTGTTAAGTGCATCGGGTATTACATCCACTTTTGCAGTAGGGTGTGCACCGGTTCCAGCGGTATGACGCGAATCAGTTTTACTTGTACGGTACGTCGGGAAGTCGTTGAATGTTTATCGCGAATAAATGGACGTCACAGTGTATTCATACTTAGCTTTAGGCAATAAATGGTTACTATTTCTTTTAATTGTTTATGATAAGACAAAAAGTGTTAAGACTAAAATATTCTATATAGTTTCGTATTTCCTTTCATGCTTAGTGACTTCGGTTTATTGTCCTTTAATGTAAAATAATCTAAACCGCCTAATCTAAGCAAAACATGTTCATATATGTTCAAGTTATAAACTTATCACACACAAAACACACTTCAAGTAACCTCAATATTGAAGACGCGCAATAATCCTTGGATATCCTTTCGAAGTTTTAGACATGAATGGAGCCAAAACCAAAAAGGTTATGGATCTATGTAGGCTAAATATTTATCAATTAGCAGAACCCTTTAACCTGCGTAGCTCGATGGAAGCATGAAGTCTTAACCTCGTAAAAAATTAAACAAGTATGTTATTGGTTGCCAACCCACAACGCCCTAATGTTAAGAAGGGTTTCTAGAATAGACATCTTCAACGTCTTAATATCAAGCATGGCTTTCGAAATAAATATCCCCAACGTCTTAATTTTAGAAAGGCTTTCAGTATAGATACCCTTAACCTCCTCATGTTAAGGCGGCTACTGACTACAACCCCATGCTCGCCATGGTAAAAACGGCTTTCGGAACAGACGCCTAACTTTATGGGCGGTTGTCAATTTATGAGCTCCAAATTTTACCTTGATATTCGTTGTCAGCATACCTACCTGCAAGGACTATAAATAAAAAAATTGATAATTGCAGTATCGGAGAGAAAGAAATAGGTTTATTTATACCCCCATTGAATTACAGTGCATAATGCAGGTTTTTAAATCTAAAAAAATGCTTGTCTGCGCAACAAGTAAAAGATTGCCTTATTCAGCATAGTCGAATACGTTTGATGTCGTAATTTTAAGGGAAATTGTGGGAGTATAGCAAAGATAAAAATTTATATAAAAAAGAAAAAAAGAGCTAATGTTTAAGCAGTGTCGATAATGACTCCTGGAAAGACAAGTACACAAAAACCAATATATAATAAATAAGTGTTTCTGTAGGCAATATAAGTCCGAGGAATATTGTTGTTCATCGGCGTAAATAATTCGACGGACACAAAAATTATAAAAAATATTTATCTTTATACAAAACACATTATTAGATAATTAGACTGAAATGAAACTAGAAAAAAAAATTCATTGTTATTACTTTTCATCATTTTTATGTACGACATTGGAGGCCGTCGTAGTGCTTGAAAATTTTGAAAGGATTGACAGATTTGCCATTTTAATGACAAATTTGGCACTTTTCACGCTCATTTATGGAACTATATTTTAAATACGAACATATAGAAGGCTAAATATGACCATATAAAGACCAGCTTGGCAAAGTTTAGTAAGGCTAAATTATAAAAGCAATATGGCCCTCGACTGACGTTGTAACCGGTTACCGCGTCAAGTACCATGAATGAAGCCTATCTAAGCGTAGGATAATATATAAATAAATACAATTGCCATCAAAAACAGTAAATGTTGAAAAAGATAAGAAAGATAGAGAAAAACGCTCCGCCCAAGGAAACATACGAAAAACAAAACAAAAAATGAAAATAGCATCGTGTAAGGGTTTAAAAAACACTCCAAAATCGAGAAATAAATAAGTGTATCTGTGTGTTCGTTTATGTATGAAGAAGTGTATTCTGTATATAATAGTATTGACCGGCCTCAGCCAATTGGATGGGGCGGATTTTAAGAAGGGAAAAATTATTATTTTTTAATCGGCGAATGGAAAGATTATATTATGTGTATGTAAGGAATACCCAGTTACGATGAGAGCAATGTAAGTATCGTATGAAAATTAAGAATAGTTCCTGGTGTCAACATGTAGCAGTTGAAGGACTAAATATTTATAAAGAAAAATAGGGGCCCTTCCTCTGTAAATGTAGCAATTGTGATTGAGTTGCTCCCAGGATGCAATGTAGCATTTTATTATAGCGATTAATGTGTCTATAATTGTATTCGAAAATTACATAAGATAGTATCTAATAGACTAGACCTACTAATTAGTATGTGGCATATGATATTACAAACCTACGATACTTTGGTTCAGAAGGGAATTTCTGCGACCAAAATAGTATATAGGAGATAAAATATGTACATGCAAATGCATATATAATATTATCCCTTTGTATTTATACAAGTATTTGGTCATATGTATGAATATAAGATCAGTCTGCCCCATTAAGAAGCAACTTTCTTTGCAATTAGTCACTGTCTGTGAGGGGAATGTCACACAGGTGGCATGTGTGCGAGATCGCGACCTCCTAATCTCTGTAACACTGTATATCGAGATTTAATAATGTTTATGATTTTATAAATATTAAATTTCACTTGAATATCGTTGCGGTTTACATTTACGTAGATGGTTAGATTTCTTTGCAAATAAAAACAGGGATGATTTCGTTCGAATACAAAGACTATAGATAGTTGTAACTTCCTGCATTGATGATTTCGGAAGGATTAAAACCTAGTGTATGTACGTATTAAAAATAATTATCTATAAAATATATATATATAAATATATATATATATATATATAGTAGTTAATAAAACATGTTAAAAAACACTTCTTCATCCATTTTCCTGAATTCAATCTTGCCTCGACAGTCGAGATGTATATTTGGTCCATTTCTTTTTTATGTACATTTTATTTTTTTTTATAATATATTGGAATTCTTTCCCATTTCCTTGCACCTACTTATGAATTATTCCACGGATTTCTGCCTTTTGGATTACTTTGGATCATCTTCCCTTGGATTCTACTTGTGCAAATGGAAATTTAACTAACTTTCTAGGATCCTGCATCTTTGGATTTTACCGTCATTTGATATCTTACCCTTCACTAGACTATCCATTCACGTGAAATCACTTTTTTCATTCACCATATTCCCTCTGCTTCACTTTTTGTTATCAAATAAGATTTATGACTTACTTGTAGTTTCATTTAATACTTTTGCAAGCAAAATCCGATCTCGCATTTTGCTAAATCCTACCTTCTCCTGAGAAGGAAAGTATTTCTTCGTAACTCCGCGGATATAGAACTATCCATTTATTTAGTGTTTCCTTTTTAAAATTAAATATGTATTTAATTCTTTTTAAAAGTATTTTAACATGTTTTATTAATTATTGTTCTTATTATAAACTATCTCATATTTGGTTTTATCGAGCTTATACATCTGGTTGATATATATATATACATATATTAAAAGGGAAGCTTTTAACACATCGTATATCGCTAATTTTTATGCACTGGATTTTACATTTTTTTAATGTTTCGGATGTTGTCGAAGTTCAAGTAAGGATGCGTGACTTAACTGCGTATGATAATGGACAAATAATTATCACATGGCAGAAATATCGAACACTAAGCAATTGAATTGTTTGTTTTCAAGCCTTATCTTACTAAGTACAGTTAGAGTATTAAAAGATTTGAAAATAAATATGTTATCGGTATAACCCTGGTCTTACGTCTAAACTTACTCCTACAGATAAATAAGAATGTAAATGCATTGTAGAAAGATATCTTTCGAATACTTAGCGAAAGAAATGGTAAATTCAATCAAATATGAACGTTTAATTTCCCACTAAACTTTCTAACCGTGATTAAATAACCACGGTTATAATGAAACTTTCTTTGAATTTGGCTCTTTCCAAACAACGAGGATACATGAGAATTCCTATTGCAAATTATGGGTCATTTATACAAATTTCTGATTAAATGCCGTGATATCTCTTGTTTTTCTTAGTATAGCATATATAAATATATGTTTACATTTTTTATTGAATATATATAAATATACATATATATATATATATATATATATATATATACACATATATATGTATATATATATATATATAGGATTGATATGTAGTTTGCTTTAAGCATTGTGTGGGATAGGTAGATTAAGAAGGCTGTCACAATGCGAGGAATGAAGTATAGTCGTTGTTTAAAAGAGAAAACGGGAACAAGAGGCGATTTACAAATCAATAAGTACATACATATTATATATATATGTATATATATATTGTGAATAAATATATGTATATATAAAATATATGTATGCACTTATTGAAAAATCGCCACTTGTTCTCGTCTTCTCTCACCAACAGCGACTATATTTCATTCCTCGCATTGTGACAGCCTTTTAAATCTCTACTACATATATATATATATATATATATATATATATATATACTAATCTAATATTGCTTAGATTTCGTCATGTCTACGTTATAAGTATAGTGCGAATATATTTTCATACTTTTTCTTCAAAATAATCATACCTACTTTTTTTTGTTTATTCGTTTTCAGCCCCCAATAAGCGTATTACAACTTGCACGTGAGGGGAGTCACTAATTGATATATATTCTTATAGGGAGTATGTGAAGAGCAGAACCGCGACATGTGTGTCGACATTAGATTCAAACTCCAGAAGGTCAGTACAGTAATAGAGGAAAGAACGGAGGAGGAAATTCTAAGGCCTAACAGTCTGTGAGAAGAAGCTATAACGTTATGTCCTTTGTTTTTCGGCTATATGAACCGTTTGTGAGTTATTCAATGGCAAATTTCCTCATTTTAGAATAGAGTTTTATACTGCAAGACCTTTATATCTTCAGATCCTTAATAATGCTGTTTTGTTTGCTTATTTTATAAGAAAAATGCAGTTGGTGGGGTTTGGAGCACATGATTGAGGTTTACAAGATGAAAGAACAAAGAATAACATCAATGTTTAGTACATTTTGGATCAGGAATACGGCAACTTCACACGGCATGATCTTGTAGCTGCAAGCAAATATGATATTAGATGGGTAATGTAAAACTTACAGTCTTGTTCTTCTGTTCAAACATGTCGTAAAACTAATGATTGCATATTAAACCAATCATTACGTTAAGGAAAATGGGTGTTATGGATGTTTTCGTTAAAAAATTTGTAAGTGATTTTGAAATATATAAACGCTTAATTCTAATGAAAAATAAAGCTGCGGGCCCAGTTTCGTATTTGTTATATTTACTTCTTTTAATTGGATCTTCGTGCAATTAATCTGTTTTAAGGTATCTTTTGGTTGTGAAATATGTTAAAACAAAATCCATGCCAACCACCCGAATGCTCCTTTTTCATTAACTACAACACCAAGATATAGGAGAGGACGCCACCGTATATCCGTAACTTATAATGTTTAGTGTTCAGTGTTAAACAAAAGTGCACCAGGTACTATTTCTACTTCTTTGGTATGACTTGGCCAAGAATTAAACCTTTTTCTCTCGGCTACTTAGAGAAAATTCTAGCATTATGACAAATAAGCGTGTTACGATTAATATAATTGTTACAAATTAAAACTTAGGTGCTTCTGTATCTACCGACCCGCGATTCTCACGAAGTAGGCCCGATATCTCTTTGCAACTTACGGATATAACTGGAAACGGTCGGCCAGGGTTCATCAATTTTTTTACGAAACTTCTATCTATTTTTAACTAATAGGAATCTACGAAGGCTACATGTTATAATTGTAATACAAAATAAATAATTTGAATCGCGAAGGATTTAAGGCTAGGGATCAGAGTTTAGGGTTTGGTTTGATACATGTTTGTAATTTTGTTTGTTGTATCTCCATGTTTTTTTATCATTATATTTTTCTCGTAGCGATTTACCGTTTCGCAATCGGTCGCTTCCGGTTGTTCCTGTCAACATTCGAGCACACCCGAGAAACTTCGTGGAAACCGTGGGGCGATAAATACAGGAAAAAAAAACAACTAATTGAAACATGCATGTAGAAATACATAGAGAGACGCATTATATTATCAAATTAATATTTGAGATAATAACTAGCGGAGAGGTGAGGGCGGCCAGCATTGCCAGGGCGTTTGATATGCTTACATGTGGTATTTTTAATTTTTGTATTTTTTATAGAGTCGTGGTTTCAAACGTAAAAGTATTTTTGTACCATCCGCTAGAATCAAAACCGAAACTGTAGTATACAAGGCTGGTAGCGTTACCATTGCAACAAGGTTACATGCATATGGGCTGATTAAAAATAAAAGGTAAATTTAAATGAATGGACGTAATGAATAACGATTATTATTTTCAATTTTTTCCAATTTTTTACCCCTCAAAAACTATTATAACCGGCTAAAGACCTAAAACGGAACGGACCGTAAATAATCCAATCGTTGGAAGCCCATACCGGCACACTGGGACTATTAGTTTCAGAGTAGATAGTGTTTGAAAATATGGAGACAGAGAGGCAAACCTATTAGATTAAAAGAACAAATACTGAGAACATATTTTGCCTTGTTAAAGGCAATTTTTTTTTTTTTTTCAGATTCAAATTATTTCAACCATCTTATTCTACATGAAGTGGGCGTTTCTAAAAAATATTCTTACATATATCAAGATATTCAGTTTAAAGGCGAACTGGCAAGTGTTTTGTATTATTATACTTATATTTATGTTTGTTCAATTTAGTTTGATTTCCTCAGCTCTATTTCATTCATCATGTCTCTTACATTAAAATTCCCGTTTTTTTAATATACTTTTTGATTTATGCCAGAGAAATGCCACGTTTTGCCAGTATCTTTGTTGTATATTTAAGTCAATTTAAAACATTGCCTTCATGTTTTATCTTCCTTCCCCCTCAGTATTTTTTTCTATTACTCCTTGTTCATCCAAAGTTTCAACTTCAATTTCACTCCTCAACAGCACACAATTTTCTCCAAAAAAGATTCTCCCCTGCCAACCCACCAAACACGGGGTCCCTTTTTTCGTTACTCACATCGACCATATCCCATTACCTTCACGGAACCGCTTTCACTTTTTCTCATTTCATAAAACAAAGTCCCTTCTTATTTCACATTCTGAGATAAGCCTCCTCCTTTTTCTGCAACCCTTTTAAAAATGCTCGACGACAGAAAAGACATCCTCTGAGGACACGGCGGACAGAGGAACCCGACTGTCAAGCCGCCTCGTAAATCATTCTCTGTCCAAATCGAACGCCGCACAGCCATGGAAAATTCGTAATGACTCTGGCGTGCGGGCGTGCAGACCTGCGCACGCGTACTGTCGGATTTTGCTCAATCAGAACGGCGCGAAAGATAATGGCGCCAAATAACGCTATGGCTTTGGTGTGAGGTGGGGAAACGATGTAGATTTCTGCAATTGTGTGTGCTGGAGTAACTGAGAATTTTGTGTGTATGTTAATGTGTGTGGGTATGTGTGTGTATTTGAATGAGTGTCCTATGTACACATTTCTTATTGTGCAAAGAAGAAGAAGCATGATATCTTGGGAAGATCGCGGTCGTTATGTGCATTTCTATACACTAGCCAAATAACTGTCATGTGAACAGAAAAGAAAAACATTACTTATTATTATACTAAAGCAAACTTATTGAAAGC
>NC_136490.1:99681792-99696792 GCF_053919585.1 Euprymna scolopes | reverse complement strand
AGTCGTGCTAGTCATATTGTAGCCTATTGATGTGTGCTGCAAGAACTGTTCGTAATTAGTAGCCCTTCCAATAATCAGAGGTCCAGGCTGCATAGCCCTGAAGCAACTATGGTTATACCTGCTAAATCAAGATTTGATTACAGAAATTTTACTATTTGTGTAGTATTATTAGACTAGTATAACTTTCAAGACATGTAGCGAAACAAACGACTAGGCATAATTTTCTTTTATTTAGGACTAAGGAGGGTGTAGTAAAATCGGATTAAATATGATATGTTTATGTATAAAATAAATTGTGACGTGGCGGGGGTATCTGGTTTTAAAATCCGGTTAAATGTGATATTTTAATTCATTATAATCGTGACTTGCTAGCCATCAGCCAGAATTGAAACCGAAATTAAAATTTTTAAGCATTAACTGAATATAGACGGATAAACAGTCAAGAAGTAATAAATGGAACAACTAGAAAAGGCTTCCTAAGTGCACTTAAAAATATAAAATACAGTTAAAAACACAAAAATGTTGCGTTACGGTGTAAAACCTATGAAAATACGAACATAAATAAAATGCAATTAATGGACAATATAAAAAAGTTTGAAATAAATGTGTTTATAGTCAGGGTTGTGATTTCAGTGATACAAGCCTTGAATAACTTTTAAAATAAAATACGTATGAAATAAGTTTGAAAGCTAAATTAAACGCAATATTAGGAAAAATAAACAAATATTTATTTGTTTAAAATTAATATTCCATAGTTATACTCCATCCTCAGACTTTTATACACTTTCTCCTTTTCTTTTCTCGCCATGGTGTTAAGCTAAAGACAAAAATCAGTTCGTAAATCGTAAGTGTGTGCTGTTATTTTGAAGGAGAATAATTCATTTTAAAATTCATTCAATGCTCCACTAACCCTAACTTTCATATCGCGTTCACTAACGTATTTTCCTGCATTTCAAAATAACAGCGCACACAGACCAACACGCAGACTTTTTACTAACTGATTTTTTCTCTCTTCAACTTAACATCATGGCGAGACTGGGGATAGATTATAGCTTTTAAATATTAATTTTAAACAAATAAATATTTGTTTATTATTCAAAACATTGCGTTTTAACTTGGCTTTCAAACATATTTCATGAGTAATTTATTTTAAACGTTTTTATATTCATCGTGTTAAGATAGAAAAAAGACTTACATATCGTGTTAGTAAAAAAATACGCGTGACAGATGCGAACTCACGGCAGATAACACCATAAACGAGCACTCTGTCTATCGAACTAGGATGCTAACGATGTTATCACTGCAAATTTATCTATTTATCGCATTTGCGCATGCGTGTTTAATATTAAGTGTTGTAACGAAGATTTTTATATGATGCCCCTTCAAACAAAACGATATGTCTACATGAAATAACGAATCCTTTTTTCAAAATGTTCGATAATATGTGTCCGAGAAGTCGCTCTTGCTAAAGGTGCTACATTCGTGCCTGTCTGATTCAGGTGGCAAACATACAAACACACAGCCATTTTCTCTTCATATGATGGATTATTTTACCCAAGTACACCTAATATAGATCAGGATAAAACTCATATCACATTTTTTCCGGTAAACACTTCTTTTGTATGCATTTGTTTGATCGGCTTCGCAAATGTAAGAGCGGATTAGTCGATGGGACAGTACTGCCTCTAGCTTGAAATATTATTTCCATCACGAAACGTTTGACTTATATGTTTTTGTGATTTCATCCATTGCCAATAGGCGCAGGTGAAACGTGAACAAAATCTGATAGCCAGAGTTCTCGGTCGGCCATTGCAGCAACCAGCTCAGTTCCTGCCAGACCAGTTTCCGCTTACAATAATGGAGTTCAGTGTTACACATGGACGTTCAACTCTCCTTTTTGCGCTTGGAGTCCAAAGCAGGAGTTTTCCTGCCGGTTCATCATGGAGACTAATATGATGGGCGGATATATTTAATATCGAGATGTGTTCAGCGTGCTAAGCTTAGCGACAACGATTCTGAGCCATACAGAAGGATTGACTCCATGCAGGCTTTGAAGACCTTGGTCTTTATTTATTTATTTATTTTTTGACTGGAGATTTTCGTAACTTCTCTATAAAAATGAAGTTCACTCGATGCTAGCGTGATCCTAGCATGCATATCATGTTCGCTTTTGGAATAGCCTCCCAAGTATTTGAAGTCGTCAACACAGTCAATTCCTCACCCATCCAATGAAAGCATCGGTGGGTTAGAAGATCGATTTAGATGCATGTAATTTGGTTTTGGAGCAGTGAGATACAGCCTGATGTCTTGACAAGCCTTCTCGACTGGTTTCAGAAGATCCTCAGCAGACTCAATACAATCCTCAAGAAGTGCAATGTCGCTAGCATTTGAGCAGGGTGCCTATTGCTACAGCCTTGTTTCAAAGTAAACCCATCAGTACTGGTGATTGATGTGTGAACCGCATAATCGAGAACAATTATGAATAGAAAATGAGCAAGCTGACGTCTAATATATATATATATATATATATATATATATATATATATATATATATATATATATATACATATTATTCTGAATATCACCTTAGAAATGTTAAATCAATTTATCAGTTCGATGTTATTATCTTGTACAACTTAACAACACGAAGTAATTGTAAAATCTACCTTATTTTTCAGATCGAGTTTCGTTTGGAAATATCTATCTTTATCTCTTATAAAGAGCTGAAATGTGTAATTAATTGAACATTTTATTAGCCATCTACTTATCCATTTCTCTTCTTCTCTCCCACACTCCTGTATCCATCGTTCTTGTGAATATTGTGGGGGAAAGTGAAGCTCTGTGGCAGCTAAATTAAATTAGATGCTGGTATATAATGTAAGCGCACATGTAACTTAGCATAACAGCCAACCATTTTTCCTTGTAAAATATCTTTATGAATAATTCCGAAGTACAGGCATGTATTATATTTAAGTATTCAACGAATAATTAATTAAAAGCGTATAATAGTTTAAGACTTTCGTATTAAATTAAAGTAAAATTAATAGTGTTGCGCTAGTGTCTGTGAACTAAAAAAAGTTCAGTGCTATAGTAGATACTAGGGGAATCCCAGTTTTGTACAGACGTAAAACACGTTTAAATATGATATTTTAATTTTTCCAGAGTTCGTATATATTATTATAGAGTCGTTATTTACAAATGTAAACACAAATGTATTCAGGTTCCATCACATAGAATATAAACCGAAACTGTAGCATTCAAAACTGCTGGTGTTAACACTGTACAAATGTAACACCCATATAAATCGATTAAGAATTAATAATTAAACATAAACTGAGATGAATGTAAAAAAAGTATGACGATTTCTTTTTAATTTTAACCTACTTAAAGAAAAACACTATTTAACCCGCTAAAGACCCCTTAAAAGACGACCCGTAAAAAATCCAATTATTTGAGGGCCCTAGCGCCGCTTTGAGATTTTTAGTTTCGGAGGAGAGAGTTTTAAAATATGGAGACTGACTGGCCGACAGATAAACTGACAGACGGACAGAAATATAGCCGTTTATATATGAGATTTGTAAAATTAAAAATTATCAGTTTAAGAAGTCATTACAACAGGGAATTAGCAACCGGGAGTCTTCTGATTAGAACATCTAAAAAAACTCACCATTTACTAATTGTACTTTTGAAGTGATAGCAAGTGACGAGAAACAAAAAAAAAACTGTTTCTGTAACTGAACAAGACGTGAAATTTTGAATGCATAGTTAAGTTTTAATAAATACTTATTTTTCAAATATGATTTGAATCAGATTTTTAATTTACAGAACGTTTACACCGAGAAAAAACAATGTTTAAGTTGATGCAGGGTTTTTCTATAAACAAGCTCGGCTACAAATTGCGTCACATATTCTAGAAAAATGGCGGAATCAATCGGATTTATCAGAATATGGGTCACACAACACCCGTGAACACTAGATACGAGTCAAGCATGATGTTGCGTAAAAGATTATTATAACACAAGTTCGTTCAATAACGTGCAGAAACCATTCTCATGTAAATTTAAATATGTAGAAGACAAGCATTTAGAATATGATAGAGCATTTTCAGACAAGCATTTAGAATATGATAGACCACTTTGAAAACTGTGACAAGAGAATCTCAATAAAGATATTGAACATTACCCAAGATCGTCAAGGCGCTTCAAATATGCATAGTTGAGCTAATTGCTAGAGTGAGAAAGTATCTTTAGCAAGTATGAAACAATGTGCACGATAATGAGGTGCATTATATTATAAATATCTTGTTTCAGATATTGTCAAAACAACTTCTCACACTAAGAAAATATCCCAGGATTTCAGGGAAAACAACTTGCGATTTTTTGTATTAACTTTTCTGCATATTTCTTTATTTGGGTTTAGCTGAAAGAAAAAGCTATGTATGCATATCAATAAACATAATGAAATTGATAAATACTATCGGATATCAGCTCAGAGATATACCGCGGTCTGTTTGATAGGATATCCTAGACAGTGCTAAGAGGTTGTTCACCCATGTTATAAAATAAAGAACAAGGAGTTGAAAGTCTTTCACGTTTAATATAATTTTTAAACGCAATAAACCAGTTAAGAATAACGTTTCGGCAAGTTTGGTTAAGGATCCTGGAAAAGTGGTTAAGGACACGAACTAAAAACCTGGAATGCCAAGTTTGAATCCAATTCGTTCCATGAAGACATTTAATCAAAATCACATTTTGTCAAAATTCCTGTTAAGTAGGTAAGTAAAATAAAAGACCGAATGTTTTATTCAATTCTTGCATGAATCTAAAAATTGGTTCAACCTTTCGATAGGATCGTTTATTTATTTATTTTTTTAATAATGCTATAATAACATTTTGTCAGTCTCGACATTGCAATAGAAATTTCAACGCAAAATGCATATATATAAAATGATCAAGTTAGATGTGGCCAAATATATACAAAATAAACTAATCCTAAGCTTAATGTGCATAGATTTCAACTTCATTATGTCAGGCTTTAGTATGAAGTTAAACCTTTTAAGTTCAGGCAGGATTAAGAATTGAAATAACATTTTAACCGTTAAACGCGTAGGGGTGGCTATGTTTGCATTGTTACCGACACAAATAAACAACGTAGACGTGCAAATTTCGATTCCTGTTCGATCCAAGAAACAAACTTTCACTTTATAAGTTAGCACTCATCACTTATTTTTTTTAACTATAGGCTTATAACGTTTAGTATTTCTCGTTCTAACATTGATATTAAAAGCCTAAAAATTGATTAAGCGAGACTAAATGAAGGTTTTCTATTTATCATATTTTTTAGAAAAACGAATGTTCATTACTTAACTATTCATTTTAAAATAGGTTCTCATGAGACGATACATTTTATTTAACGATGACTAATTCTATTTATTCATAAGTTACTCACTCTGCATAATTTTGTAGATTTTAGTGTAAAAACGTTTTAGCACATACACATACACACATGTATATATATACATATTTATATATATATATATATATATATATATATATATATATATATATATATATATATATATATATATATACTAGCAAAAGTAACCGTCGTTGACTGGGTTCAAAAACAGCCTACAGAAAATGGGCTCTGATTTATGAAAGTATGATAGGTTATGAAAAGCAAGGGTTGTAAAGAGATAGGTTCGAATTTGGGGGTATCAAACCAAAGCAAAATATGTTGAAAGTAAAAATAAAATAGATAAATCAAATAATTTATTATACCATACCTGTTCACACTGAAACACTTATTACAATATTATGTGGATCTATCTTAAAACGCCTTGTTAAACTTTGTGACATATTTCCATTCTATGGGGTCGGGTGTGAACGAACACCCAATAATTTTATTATACCATATTTCTTAAAACTGAAACATAATTATCAAAGTATACTTACGCAGATAGGTATGAAAAGTCTTTATAAAGTGTGTTCCTATTTCTATTCTATGGAGGTCGGGCGCGAACGCAGACCCAACAATTTTATAATACCATCCCTATTTAAGTTAAAACATACTTATCAAAGAAATATTATGTGCATCTATATCAAAAACACTTGTAAACGTTTTTTTTTTTTTTTTTTTTAATTTTTTACTTCCATATTTTGTGGACCAGGCGCGAAGGCAGACCCCACAATTTTTATTCACTACCTTTCTGCCAGATCAAACATACCCATTTCTGTGTCTCAATACATCTACCATTATATGTAATCATTTTTTTTTAAATAGTCAACCATATAGGAGCCTATTCGTGACCAGACACACACACACACACGCACACAGACGTACAGCTTTATATATATATATATATATATATATATATATGTATATATATATATATATATATACTGATGTTGTCGATGTACCTGCACAAAGTCTGTATTAAACTCCTCTCAGAATAGTTTATCTACAAACTGGAAATTTATATATAAGGCATTCGGACATGTTGCTTGTTTTCGGTTTTGTTTTTAGCCTAGAAACCTACCTTCTAATGTGTAAAAAATAGAAAAAAAGGTTGACCTTGGAGGGATTAAATCGAAAATAGCTGAAGCGTTAAATAACGACTAAAGCTGGAGGCAGTACTGCTTTGGTTTCGATTGCACCTGATTGCACCGACGTCATTTTTACAAATTTAGAAAACATATATGGACACAATATAATTATTAATAAGGGATTATCTTCTATAATAATAAATGCGAAAACTGTATGAATTAAAATATTATATTTAAGCGTAATTTACGGGTGAGCATCGCTGGGCGGTCTGCTAGTTAAGTAAATAATGTATTTCTAGGAATGGTTCTTACTAGAAAGATATCGACGAAACCAAAGCAATAATATTTTTACTCTTATATTATTATATATTTTATATTATTATTTTATTCATACGAAATTAAATAGTACGTAGAGAGAATCGACCAATCTTTAGAATATATGTTATTCAATATTATCTTTGAGTAATGAATGCCATGTTATGAATATTTTTCATGAGGTAAGACTGATATGATAGGATCTGATTTTTCGGGGAGAATTGTACTATGCTGGATACGTTTTGTTCTTCAACGACGCATCTTCTCGCTAGCTGAATATAACACCCTTTATAGTCCAACAAAATCCCATGCACAAGGGACACTCACAATGGAGGGATTGAAAGACAACTTTACTGAATAGAGCGAAAATCCCCGTTTAACTATCGTTGATTAGGATTTTACTTGCTTTTTCCATCCGGGCATTTTAAAGCCCTCATTATTTTCTCGTCTTTCCTATGATTACATTGTAATTCTTTTTCATTCAAGAAAACCATCTCTTCTCTGGAGTTTTCCTTCTACAGCTTTCTTTTCCCATAGTGGACGATCGCTGCTATCCATGCAACCAAAATGAATTCTTCTCTCGTCAAAACCAGGCATTCATGTTGTTCAAATGAGATATTAATGAGATTTTGTACAAACTTGCATTTTTTGTTGTTTGAATTTTCTCTTTGTTGATTTCTTTGTATATTTATAGTTCAACGTCAGCCGATAGACGCTTAGTCTGTTGTTTGATTCGATTCCCGTGTGGAAAATTTGTTTGCGGGTATATTTATTTTTATTTCAAGCAGTTATATGTATCGGGTTTTATAATATAGTACGTCCTCGGAATCGACTTTTTACACGTGGGAGTCAAATAAAATTTGGTTTTGTACGTGCAGACGTTTGATAGATAGCTGTTTCCGAAAACAAGATTTCTAATAGATATCGATTATTTTTTTCCTCTGCCGGGTGTGGTTACACTGTATAGTGTTAGATATTGCATTAAGAATATATGGCAACGAAAACGCTTCTAAACCTCAATCGAATCGGGTCATATTGTAATGGAAAGCGATTGAAGGAATACCTCCCTGGAGCACTTTTATTTGATGAATATTTATCTTTAAATGAAGACAAATATTTCACATAGAATTTTCAAAAGATCGAAATTCTTTACGACAGTAAAGACTTACAAGCAAACATGCTGTACAATAATACATACCAGTCATTTTAATAGTAACGTTTCACACACTGGATAATATGTGAACCTAGAATAGCGATTGATAACAAAAAAGGCGTTTTGTAAAATCCGTGAATATCGTGGGTGATTAAAGGCAAAATTATAACAAAATTACGTTATAAAGTCAAAATATAACGGATCGAGTTATCAAGCTGTATCCAAGAGCCGCACCGTGTCAGAAATGTACCCATACGCGAGGACAATATTGTAAAGCTATTAAATAACACCGAGAACATTGCTAGTATATATTTAATTATTTCAGTTCATCGGACAGCGCCTAACGCACACAGGTATATTTGACGTCATACTACCTATACAAGTAGGGAATTAAAGAAGTAGAAGTTGCTTGAAAGCCCATGCAGACGATTTGAGATCGATAATATATTAGAAAGACAAATATTTGTACCTCGAGATACACACTCTGCCGCAAGCAGAAGAGGATGTAACGCGAACATCTCAATAAAAATATTTTATTAAAGTTATTATTAACGTTATTTCATTAAAATTCATAATATCTTCGTCTTTGATATTGTGGTAAATTGCTGAAAAAACATAGATACATATGTGTTTTACATACAAGATTTCACATGTAAGGTGGTCTTACTTGCGTCAGGCGATCAGTTGGTGTGCCCATGACGTTATATTTCAGAATATCTTCCCTTCTTCAGAGTTGTGTTTCATTACACGTATGAAAATCGAACACACGCCTGTAACATTTTTTGAAGAAAAAGCATATGAATAGGCATGTAGGTATGATTATAAATATACACATATATTGGATCAATAAAAGAGGAAACCGCATAGCTGGTTCCACCATAATATAACAGTTGCGCTAGTTCGAGTCTATCCGTATTTGCATTGTTCTGCCTTCTATAAACTACAATTTCCTCAAGCAAACTACTTTACCCTATTAAAAATACCATTTTAGTTCCCATAAATTTAGGCTTGCATAGTGTTTTTATGCCTTTCCAAATACTCATATAGATGAACGTTCCTATGTTATAACAGGCGATTTTGTATCAGTTGCTATATTTTTTCACGTAAGGATAATGTATAACAGAATAAAAAAAATGGTTCATGTAAAGATGATCCAATTTTATCTGGAATTTCTATTATCTGAACAGTTGAAATTTGGGATGTAAATGTTTCAGCATGTTTTTAACGGGAATTAATGATTTGTATTTTTCTATAATTATTTCAGCTACCATTTTTCATAATAGATAATAATATTTCGCAGAGTTTCGACTAACGTTACATTTGTTTAATAGGGTTGCTAGCATAAAAACATATTTGCTATATCGACACACACACACACACAAATACACACATATGTTATGTATAAAATTATTCTAGAAAGCATAACTCATTTCAACAGAAGCATGTTTTAATCATCTTCAGAACGAAACGTCACGTGTCCGTTTTTCCACGTTCATCTATAAGAATGCACTACATTTACTTTATCATTCAAACCCGGTAGTATTTGAATATATGGTAAAGCGGTAGGTTTAGTCATTTAGAACTGTTTAAAGCTTCACCGCTCACTAATTTTTTGGCAAAATTTAAAACAATTACTACAGTTTATAGATCATCTTCTCAGCTATATTGTAAAAAAAAAAACAAACAAAACAAAAAAAAAAACAATTTTCGTTCCGTAAACCCAAAGATGATCAATTTTGTGGTGTTCAAAATCGTAAAAAGAACGTAAGGAAGTAAGCGACGTTTTATGGCTGGTTTCATAGCAACCACGTCACTTCAGTGACTACTGTTTCGCTAATTTAGTGCTGTCACGAAAAGAGAAGTAAAAAGTGAAACAGGCAGAATGAAAGAATCAAAGAGAGATAATTGAATGGCTTTTATTGAAGTAGACGGGTACCGTACATTGTTATTACATATGCGTATGTTTGGGGGCACAAATAAGACTGATATTAAACGAAGAACAAGAGAATTTATGGGAAGCCTGGAAGTATCATGGATTACAATAGAAAAATGCGAGTATGGCAAGTAATATGGTTAAACTTAAACATGGAAGAGTAAAGAACTAGTTCTTAAAATTGGAAAAGATAACAAAATAGTCTAGTAAAAAATATAATAGATTCACAATTTCAAATATTGCAGCATTTCTTAAATTTTCTTAAAATTCAATTTATAACATTATATAATCAATTCTTAATATTTGACGTTATAAATTCATTATATTTTTTACTCGAATATCTTGTCCTTTTATTTTCCATTATTAACAAATAGTCATTTCCATTTCCATATTTAAGCTTAACCATATTATTTTTCATACTCGCATTTTTCTATTGTTATAATATGTACACGAATTATTGTACAGCGTGTCCAACATGCCACTGGAGGGTTGAAAATATTCGTCATTTTTCCATGAATGGGTCTTTCTTTCTATTTTAAAGATATTTTCCAGATAATATTTTGGAAATAGAATCTGATTAAGTATAGCTTTGTACAACGTACGTAAGATATAAAATTGTTTTACCAAATTCAGGGGACAGTGATTTTAACTCAAATAACTTACTGACGGCTTTTTCATGTACGAGATAGTCCAAATCACCACACCATTCGAGACATTGTGAAAGAGGCAATGTTAACGAACGAACCACAAACCCTGCAAGAATTAAAGGACAACACCTGGAACGAAGTAAAAGTCATATCGCAATCCACAAATCTTTCATGAATAATTTTTTGGAAATATGCGAAGCTGAAAATGAGCAACATTTAAAAGACTTTGCATGAATTAAGATTGTTTCAATTTTTATTAAAAAAACATCACAATGTCTTAGATTGTGTTCAAATGACAGAAAGATATCAGAGATATCAGAAAGATTGTAGCACAGACTGTAAAGTGATAGTGTTTTTCTGTTAGCGGCCTAGACTATAAATGAAGTAAGAGCTGAAACACGTACACACCTATTGAACCAACATATTTGTATGAATAAATATGTATACTTGTATCTATATTATTTTAAAAATATAATTGTCCACTGATACGTGTTTCGCCGTCTACGACTCATCAGAGTGGCTGAATATAGCGAGATTCGAAATCGGAACCCCACGGTAATGAGCCTAAACCCCTTACCTCTGACCCTTCTCGCCAGTTGTCTGGATATATCGCGATTTATTTAGATGTTGTTTATTTTGGTTTTAGCTATATGTTTTCAATGAATTCAATTATTTACGAAAGTGCATTTTTACCAAAATGCGAGGTGGGAATAATTTCCCTTTAACCAATTTGGTACACCCACGTGGGGAGCGGTATATATATATATATATATATATATATATATATATATATATATATATATATATATATATATAATTTTAAAAATATAATTATCCACTGACACGTGTTTCGCCGTCTACGACTCATCAGAGTGGCGTAATATAGCGAGATTCGAAATCGGAACCTCTAAACCTTCTCTGTATATATCGCGATTTACTTAGATGTTATTTATTTTGGTTTTAGCGATATGTTTTGAATGAATCCAATAATTTACGAAAGTGCATTTTTACCTAAATGCGAGTTAAAAGCATTAACTCCCCACCAACCCCATCCCTACAATACCCTTTAAGTACCAGGAACAAACCAGCAGGTCTGCTAGCTTCTTTCCTTCTTTTCGAGATGACCCCCAGGAAGACAGGTCGGGGTCTTCAGAGATAAGTTAAACAATTCTAATCCATAACTGTTAATCTATTTTTATCTTAATACTGCCTTCATTTGTGTATAATATATATATATATATATATATATATATATATATATATTTGCTTATTTTTTTTCTTATTACAGATTTCATTTAAAACTCGAATCATCTTAACTTTACTTATCCTGTTTTGCTGTTTTAAATCTTTTTTGTCAAATATGCCTTGCACTACTCTAAACCAGTCGTTAAATGAGATTATCCAATCTAAAAAAATAAGCCGAATTCACAATTTCCATTATTGGAACTTAATTATTAGGTGAAGCTCGAAGGTTCTGCCTCGAGGAATCTAAAGCAAAAGAAAAAAATTCCACGGATTAGTATGGCAATGGAAACTATCTTCAAGTACTATCTTAAACTGGGAGTGTGGCAAAAGACTTATACTTAATAAGCCCTTCTTACCTTTTTTTTATTTTATTTTATTTATTTACTTATTTTTTTAGTGGAGAGTAGATAATGCAGTGGATGCGTTATCGGCAGCTCCAGTAACTCTCGCTTCTCCTTTTTTGCCCCTCAGTCCTCATTTCGAATGAGTGATGTTTCCGACAAAGGGTGAAGAAAAAGCTGCTTCCCAGGTCGGTAGTACTTCGTGAACAGTAGTCTGAGATGCCGAAAATTTTCTGTCTCTATGTTTATCCTTGCGGCCATGTCACTAGTAAGGGTGCTGGAGGTAAACATTTTCATCTGGGCTGACGTTAACCGCCTGATAGTCAGGGACCCGAACCTTGGAATAACCACTAAGGAGGCTGTTCTATCAGCAGGTGCAAAGTACTGGGACTGCTGTATTGCCATTGGTGAATGGATTCTGTGCCATCTCCCCCCACAACAGCGGGTGACTATCTTAAAGAGTATATCGGAGAAAATTGACCACACCCTGTCTGCCACCCCTCAGCTAACATTCACATTTGCTGTGACTTCAATGTCCATAATCTGGAATGGCTGACTAGAACTTTTTATCTCCACTTCCCTGAGCTATGCTCAGGTTCCGTTCTATCTCCTCTGGGATCCTCCGACCTCTCCGTTGCATCAGTTAAAATGAAATATAATAAGTCTACAGACGTACCTCTCCACCGTACTGCATACCGATACTCTATGTCTGACTGGGATAGCTTCCATTCATTCATATCTGATCTACCTCTCTATTCCATGTTTAAAAAGGATGTGTCCTCTATAGTATCAGACCTGAATAATGATAACTTGTAGGAATAGACCATCTCATACCATCAAAAAAGTCCAACAACAACCTAACAGCCAGCCATGGTTCTCCCCTGAATGTGCTGCTGCTATCACGCACAGAAATAACCTTTTTTCCATAGCTACCAACGTAATAGATGCACTGAAACTACAGCTTCTTTCAGGACCGCAAGCAACCACTGTAAAAGAATAATAAAAATGCAAGAGAGCTATATGTTTAATCCGTTAAATCCAAAGTATCTGAGCAGCGGCTTGGTTCCCACCAGTTCTGCTAAATAGCAAATAGGGTTCTGAACAGAGGCGTGCGTTCTATCCCAACGATTATCAATGGACCAGACGTTATCTCGTCAGCATCCGACAATACTAAATTATTTGCAAACAACCCGAACTTGCCCCCATATTTACGAAACTGTTTAAGCGTTACCTTAAGGAGAAGTGCTTCCCAACTCCCTGGAAAACCTCATAAGTATGCCCTGTACTTAGGAATTCAGGTGATAAGTCATACCCCTCTCAATACAGACCAATAAGTCTCCTGTGTGCCATGAGTAAGTTGCTGAAATCCATATTAAATAGAGAAGTAGTCAACCACCTCAGCCGAAATAACCTTCTTAGTGACATGCAATATGGTTTCCGTTCTGCTAAATCTACAACAGACGTGCTAACGGTTATATCTCATAGGATTAGCGAATCTGAGGAAAAAGGCTTCATTTCTAGAATAAGTGCTCTTGACATATCAAAGATAAGGTATGGCATAAAGGCCTACTTCACAAGATTTCTAGCTACGGTTTAACTGGAAATGTTTTCTCAATCATTTCTCTCTGATAGGCTCATAAGAGTAGTGGTTGATAGGCAGAAAGCAGAGGCCCACAGTAGTAATACTGGAGTCCCTCAGGCGTCTATCCTGGGCCCAACTCTCTTCTTGAGCTACATCAATGATCTCCCAAAACACGCACTAAAATAATTCGTTGACATCTATGCTGATGACACGAGTATCTATGACAACGCATCAAAGACCGTAAATGACAATGTTCCTCTGATTCTCTCTCCTCAGATCTTGAGCGCGTGGTACAGTGGGGGAACAGGTGGCTGGCTACTTTTAATGCATCTAAGACCAAGCTCCTATCATTACATCATAAACGCTCTGATACCTATCTGGCATTAATTGAAATGGATGGTTCTCGTCTAGGGGAGACCCCATGTTTTGATAAGCTTCTGGGTTTGACCTTTACTCCTGATCTAAAATGGAACACATACGTCAAGTATGTGGCCAAGGTAGCTGGGAAAATGATGGGGTCTTTCTACCGCTCCAGAGGATATCTCACTAACGATGCAATTCTCTATCTATATACAAGCCAAGTACGTCCAAGAATGGAATACGGCTGCCATATCTGGGCAGGAGCTGCTAAAAAATCTTTTCCTGCCTTGACAGAGTATAAAATAGACTTCGTGGCTTGGTGGGGGATTCCCTTTTCGCAATGAAATGCTCGCAACCTCACTCCCACAGAAGAGACGTTGCGAGTCTGTCTCTGTTTTATCATTATTTCCATGGCTGAGCTCCATACTCTGCTCCCCTCTCGCCAATCTTTCACGAAAAACAGCCGACTAGCTGAAACCACTCTCAATAATTTCCCCCACTCTTTATCCGTGCCTAAATCGAAACGTAGATTCCATGAACAAACCTTCTTTCTTAGGAATACACGCCTGTGGAACTCTGTGCCGCTTGCCTGTTTCCCTCCCGACTTCAACTTGGATGTCTTCAAGTCCAACACATAAATTCCTGATGAACCCCCCTACAGTAATGACAATTTATCAAATCTCCAATACTAACTATTACTACGATACTATCCCATTGATTACTGTACACACATTAACCCTTATCCCCGAGTGGCTTCTGGGCATTGATAAGTGGTGACCTCCATGTAATATATATATATATATATATATGTATATATATATATATATATATATATTTATATTATACGTCACTTTATGTGCATGTGTGTTCCTTCCTCAT
>NC_136490.1:99669292-99679292 GCF_053919585.1 Euprymna scolopes | reverse complement strand
ACACATATATATATATACACACACACACACATATATATACTACAGTCCCCCACCTACCTATCTTCATTACTCAAAATCAAGTTACGGTTATGAACGATTTAAATAATTTACTGCTTAATGCTTTTAAAATGACAATCTATTTTACTTTTAAGAAGATTTATTATGCCGCTCTCGTTTAAACAGGATCGAAGGTCAGATGAGTCAACCCCGGCAAAATGTATATTTTTGACCATTGTTTTCTTGTCCAGCCTCGGCAAATATTTCACCGGCTATAAAAATGTCAACTCCCACCTTTTCGCCCTCCTGGCCTTAATTGTTTTTTACAAAGAAAAAAAAATGGTGTTTTTGTTTCGGAAATCTTGAATAAATTATAGGTGTATTTTTTATTTATTTTTTTATTTTTTTTATTTACTGAATAGTAAATCTTTTCGTAATGGCAATTTAACACAACAAATCTTTCAGTGAATAAGTATTTTCAATTTGAAACCAATATGCATGAGGATGATGATGCTGTATATAGTTATTTTATTTTTATACCGGTTTTAATCAAATAATGAATTACACCCACGTCTCTCTCGCAGTGTCTATCAATCTATTCTTTTACTCTCCCTTTCTCTCTCTCTCTCTCTCTCTCTCTCTCTCTGCGCATATGTATATATATGTATATATATATATATGTATATATATATATATGTATCTGAGGTATTATAGTAAAAAATAATGTATATTCTTACATATGCTATACTCAAGTTGTTTAATTAAATTTATTCCTACCTTATATTTATATAAACTCTATTTCCTAAAATACGTAAACCTATGCAATGTACTGTAAATGAAATACATACACTATAATCATTATATATATATATAGAGAGAGAGACAGTGCGTATGAAATAAAACGAGCGAAATGAAAACAGAAAAACCAGTTATTTTATGTTTACGGAAGTTTAATATTATATTAAGAATACATAGAAATTACTGATATGAGGAAATGAAATACAATAACGATATTTGCCCTCTGATTTCAAAATAGATATTAAATATCATAAAATATACTTAAACCACACATAACCTTTAATATTTTAAATATGGCGTGATATCTCCGTGAACTGAAACTGTGTTCTTTTCTTACGTGTTTCTTTTAATAAAACGAGTGTATTATAATAATAACTTTTTAAAAATAATGTTATCATCGACACATATTTTATGGTGTAAAATATCTTATTTGTATTATTTTTTTAAGATTTGAGAGAAGCTTTTCCACTCTTACGCGATGCTATATATATATATATATATATATATATATATATATATATATATATATATATATATATATATAAAGTAGATTGGAGAGAGAGAGACGGAGGGAGAGAGAAAGGGTGTGTGTAGTTGTCAGGTGTGTTTGACAAGTAAAAGGTTCCATTTAGAATTTCCGTAGTCACTATAAGTCGACTTGTTCATTTCAGTTCACAATGAGTTGTTTTTAGGTAGTTAAGGATTAATACATACGCTTTCGCACGCGCAGATACGCATAATACATACATACACATACATATATACATTTCTACACACCAATATACAGACACATACGAACATACACATATATATATAAAAAGTATATGCAGACATACATGCATCTATAAGCAAACATACACACATACACACAACTCCTATACATATGTACATACTCATATATATACATCGACATATATACATATACGTGTAGATATAGATCTTCACTAAGTACATATACATACATGGAGACATATATACATACACACAAGTGTACCCATATACACGTATATATAATTGTATAAATATACATATTCATAAAAATATAAATATACATACCTTTATAGACATATATATATATATATATATATATATATATATATATACAGCCATGTGTATATTTATACCAAGTTAATTAAGTAAAGTTAGGATAAATAAAATAATAAGTAAATACACGGATGTAGTTAATAATGCAAGGTTAGGTAGATGCATTGTAAAATATGTTCAAAAGACATGTTGTTGGTTTTATATTAAGGGGTCTGTATTGATTTGATTTACTTATTTGATAGGAATGAAGTTATCGTGTCTAAACATTATATGGATCTAGGTAAAAGTAGGGATAAAGATATGAATAGAGATAGATTAAATTAATAGATTGAGGGGTTACAAAACGACCTTGTTGGTCTCTTCATTCTATATATTGGTAACAAAAACTATAGTTAAGAAAAACATAGGGCTATATATAGAAGATGGCCTTATCGTAGCTGAAAATTCAAATGCCCCTAAATGCGAAAAATTGAAAAAATACTTAGCTAAAGAAATTAACAGAATAGGCCTAAAGCTGGGCATTAACTCTAACGTTAAAACTGTTAAATTTCTCGATATAACTTTCACCCTCTCAAATAACTCATATTAACCTTACACTAAAGACAATACCTACCCACTCTATATTAACCCACTATCGGACCACCCAAAACATATCATTAAACACATCCTTACATCTATCGAAAAAGACTTAGTACTAATTCCTCTAAACTTGAAATATTCCACAAGCATATAACATTTTATGAAAACGCCCTTAAAGAAAGTGGCCACTCAAACACCATCTTTAATTACATTTAACCTAATCTATCTAATACCCCAAACAAGAAAAATAGGGCCTGAAAAATAATTTGGTTCCATCTCCCCTATCAATATAATGTTTCAAACGAAACTAGGCAAAACATTCTTTCAATTAATAAACAACCATTTTCAAATCAATCACACACTACACAAAATCTTTAATAAAAACACAATTAAGCGTAGCTACAGCTGTACTGATAACCTAAAACAAATAATCAAGAATGCAATAGGAATTATTTAACAAGGATGAAAACACAAATAACACTAGCAGAAATAATTGTAACTGCACCAATAAATCCCAATTCCCACTTAATCAACAATACCTACAAACAGAAGAAGTCTATAAAGCCACAATTGACCCAAATGACAAAAATACCATATTGGCTTGGCAGGCACCTCCTTTAAAGATAGGTTTAGAGTATATAAATGCTACTTCCCAAGCCCCAACCACCCTAACAAAGCCTCTCTAACCTCCCAATGTCTAGATCTAATCCAAAATAATCTTCAATTAACCATTACCTGGGAAATCCTTAAAAATCTAACGCCTGTAAATCTTTAAACTCCCCATACCTCCTCTGCCTGAACGAAAAACTTTTTATATTCAGTTTTAAAGATAAAGACAAATTACTAAATAGGAAACTTGAAACCACCAGAAGCTGCCTGCATTACAAATCCCACCTCCTTAGCAATTATACACCCTTCTGAAACATCCCTCAGACAACATCCTTTTGGACCCGCTGAATAATACGCATTATACATCCATCTACCGCATACGCCCAATTACTGTAACATCAACAGAACCAAACCCCCTTACTCTCTCCATTCCCTATATTACCTTACCCATCCATACATTCGTCTACTCATGAATACTGCTACCCCCACGCACTTAGTAATAACTACTAAAACTCTCCACATTTATATGTGTGTACATATGTTGCAATTTGTATTTATATCTGTGTGTATATATATATGCACTTTTTTGTAGATATGCCAGAAATACTATCTTTAACGCACCTATTACTTATCCGTATGCGTGCATGTATCTTCATGCGCATATATATGTGTATGGGTGGGCATTATTGGGGCTATGTATATATCCCTATGTGTGTTTACGTATATGTTTCTATATGCGCATGTATGGATATGTGTGCCCACGGCTTGCGTGTATATACATGAATATATATATATATATATATATGTATATAATTTTATATATATATATATATATATATATATATGTCTATGTGCGCCTGTATGTGTATGCGTGCATCTGGATGTTAGTATTTGTATGTATATGTGTATCTATATGTATGCATGAATGAACGTATGTATGCAGGTGTAGCTATATCTGGATTTATATGCATGTATGTGTTTGTATTTGTATATATGCCTATATCGACAATACACTTGACACTGAAAATAAAGGTAAGCATAACCACTGCCGAAACACCATGTTAAGAGCCTACCCCCTATATATATGAAGTAAACGGAACTACAAGTACACTGACTCATTATAACTTTACCCCCACCTTAATAATCTTTAACCTTTAAACCTTTTACCCCATTAAAAAATATTTCTTTTCCTTTTTTTCTAGAAACTATGAATTAATCCCTAGCCAATAAGCAAAGCAAATCAATACAGCCTCTAAATATTAAACTAACAACATGTATTTTGAACATATCTTACAATGCGCATAACTAACCTCGCATTATTAACTACACCCGCTAATTTATTTATTATTTATTTATTTATCCATCCTAACTTTACTAACTTAGTATAAATATACACATCTCTATGTATACATATATATATATATATATATATATATATATATATATATATGTTGGGCAGAGTTGGGTCTCTATATATATCCTTGTATGTGATTTAGTATTTGTTTCTGTGTGCGCGTTTATCACTGTATGTGCACATGGGTCGTGTGTATGTACATGAATGTATATTGGTAAAGCTATATCTATGTGCACATGTATGTTTTTTGTACATCTGGGTGTTAGTGTCTGTATATATCTGTATATCTATGTGTATGCATAGAAGATCGTATGTATACAGGTGTTGTTATATCTGCGTTTATATGCATGTATGTGTTATTATGTATATATATATATATATATATATATATATATATATATGTATATATATGCCTATATCAACAATTTTACATTGAAAATAAAGTTAAGCATAATCTGCTACCCAAAGCACAATGTTAGGAACCCACAACCATTATATATATATATATATATATATATATATATATATATATATATATGAACTTAACAAAACTACAAGAACCCCTGGCTAATTACAATTTAATCACCACTCCCATAATCCTTAACGTTTAAAGCTTTATACCCGCTTTTTTAAATCTCTTAATCTATTAATTTTTTCTGTCTCTATTCCTATCAACACCCCTAATTTTACCTAGAGCCCTATATTTTTTAGACACTATAACTTAATCCCTATCCAATGAGCAAATCAATACAGGCCCTTAAATATTACACCAACAACATGTCTTTTGGACATATTTTACAATGCGTGAACCTAACCTCGCATTTTTAACTACACCCATGTATTTACTAATTTATTTATCCTAACTTTACTTTATATACTTGGTATAAATATATACATGCATGTATATATATATATATGTATATATATATATATAGATCTGTATATTTATATTTTATGAATATGTGTATTTATGCAATTGTATGAACGTGTATATGGGTACATGTGTGTGTGTGTATGTATGTATGTATGTATGTATGTATGTATGTATATGTACATCTACCGCTTACTGAAGATCTATATCTCCACATATATGTATATATTTAGGTGTGGGTATATATAAATATGTCTATGTATGTATATGAGTATGTAAATCTGTAAAGGAATTGTGTGTATGTGTTTGTATGTCTGCATATAGATGTATGTATGTCTGTATATAGATGCATGTATGTCTGCATATACATTGTTTATATATATGTGTATATGCGTATCTGTCTGTATATTGATGTGTAGAAATGTATATTTTTGTGTGTATGCATGCGTATTCGCGCGTGCGTAAACGTATATATTAATCCTTAACTACCTAAAACAACTCATTGTGAACTGAAATGAACAAGTGGACTTATATCGTCTACGAAAATTCTTAATGGAACTTTTTACTAGTCAAGCACACATGACACCTACACAAACCCTTCTCTCTCATCTACTTCATACACATGGCTGAACAAGCAAAATCAGTCAAAATTTTAAAACCTAATAATTGGTCTCTTCGTCCCCTCCTCTCCTTACCCGCTTTCTTTTTTTTCTTTTCCATCCTCTCTCCTTTTCCCTTTCTCCATATCCATATATCTCCACCCACGCCTACCTGAATCTGCTACCCCCACATACACACTACAATCTAATATATTTTTACCTTCCAAACATAAATATTGTCGGAACCCGTCTCCCTCCCCCTTATTATCTCTTACCCGCCCCCTTTTTTTCTCGTATTTCTTCTAAAACACATCTTCCAAATACTAACACCCATTTCTGTAAGGTCTGACGAGGCTGCTGGATCGTAAACATGGGCCAACATCTGAAACATGTAACCAAACGGATAAAACGGTAATAAAAAACACATATTTACTCTGCAATAGTATTGAGCACTTTCTTCGGGTTTTTACTAATTACTATATATATATATATATATATATATATCTTGAATAAGTGTATTACGACTAAGTATTGACATGTAAATTTGATTTCATCAGTCAAATTCTACTGTTAAAAGAAATGTATTGGCGGTATATTAAATAAGGAAAGCCCCTTAAAAACAAGATGTATCTTCCCTTCCACTATTTCGATTACGCTTTACCCGTATCATATCGAGTTTTATTTTACGTTGGCAATTCTAGTTTGTACATTGTGTAAAGTCTTTTCGGTATAACAGTCAACGATGTTGTTGAAAGTGTATATTTTACCCATAATGCAAATGACTCAATGTCTTAGTAATATTAGTAGAATTGTTGCTTTTTTGTTACATAGGCATCACCACTTATCAAGGCGCAGAGGCACTCGAGGATAAGGGTTGAAGAGTGTACAGTAGTTAATTTGACAATACAGTAATCGTTAGTAATGGAAATTCGGTAAATTTGTAATCTTAAGTGGAACGGCTCATCACGAATTTGTTTACGTTGGACTTGAAGACAACCGTAAAGTAGTCAGTTGGAAAACAATTCTACAGGCCCTCAGTCCTTCAAATAAAATTGTTCATGAAATTTACGTTTAAGTTTAGGAACAGATAAACACTGGGGGAAATTATTGATAGTGTTTTCAGCCAGACGAGTGATTCTCGTAAATCCTTCGAGAGGGGGACCATAGATTGGAGCTCAGACGAGTACTTGCCCTGACAATAACGATAAAGCAGAGACAGGCTCGCAACGTCTCGTCTGTGAGAAAGAGGTTCTTAGATTCTGTTGTTATTTTTAGCCCCCAAAATGTAGTACACTTGTGTTTTTTTAAAGCATCTACTTTAAAATAGTCTTTCAATATGCATCTAATATGCGAATGAATAAAGAAATCCATTAATTATATGTATTTTTAAAAAGTTATCATACTTAACCATTACGAGTTTTTAAAACACACAGATTCTTAGTCTGTGTTTTCGCCTAATACTTTTTTTAGAAAATGATAACGTGAAAGCTGTTTTAATTACTGATATGAGGAAATGAGATACAATAACAATATTTGCTCTCTGATTTCAAAATAGATACTAAATATCATAAAATATACTTAAACCACACATAACCTTTAATATCTTAAATATGGCGTGATATCTCCGTGAACTGAAACTGTATTTTTTTCTTACGTGTTTCTTTTAATAAAACGAGTGTATTATAATAATAACTTTTTAAAAAAAATGTTATCATCGACACATATTTTATGGTGTAAAATATCTTATTTGTACTATTTTTTTAAGATTTGAGAGAAGCTTTTCCACTCTTACGCGATGCTATATATATATATATATATATATATATATATATATATATATAAAGTAGATTGGAGAGAGAGAGAGGGAGAGAGAGAGAAAGGGTTTGTGTAGTTGTCAGGTGTGTTTGACAAGTAAAAGGTTCCATTTAGAATTTCCGTAGTCACTATAAGTCGACTTGTTCATTTCAGTTCACAATGAGTTGTTTTTAGGTAGTTAAGGATTAATACATACGCTTTCGCACGCGCAGATACGCATAATACATACATACACATACATATATACATTTCTACATACCAATATACAGACACATACGAACATACATATATATATAAACACGTATATGCAGACATACATGCATCTATAAGCAAACATACACACATACACACAACTCCTATACACATGTACATACTCATATATATACATCGACATATATACATATACGTGTAGATATAGATCTTCACTAAGTACATATACATACATACATGGAGACATACATACATACACACAAGTGTACCCATATACACGTATATATAATTGTATAAATATACATATTCATAAAAATATAAATATACATACCTTTTTAGACATATATATATATATATATATATATACTGCCATGTGTATATTTATACCAAGTTAATTAAGTAAAGTTAGGATAAATAAAATAATAAGTAAATACACGGATGTAGTTAATAATGCGAGGTAAGGTAGATGCATTGTAAAATATGTTCAAAAGACATGTTGTTGGTTTTATATTTAGGGGTCTGTATTGATTTGATTTGCTTATTTGATAGGAATGAAGTTATCGTGTCTAAACATTATATGGATCTAGGTAAAAGTAGGGATAAAGATATGAATAGAGATAGATTAAATTAATAGATTGAGGGGTTAAAAAACGACCTTGTTGGTCTCTTCATTCTATATATTGGTAACAAAAAATATAGTTAAGAAAAACATAGGGCTATATATAGAAGATGGCCTTATCGTAGCTGAAAATTCAAATGCCCCTAAATGCGAAAAATTGAAAAAATACTTAGCTAAAGAAATTAACAGAATAGGCCTAAAGCTGGACATTAACTCTAACGTTAAAACTGTTAAATTTCTCGATACACCTCTCACCCTCTCAAATAACTCATATTAACCTTACACTAAAGACAATACCTACCCACTCTATATTAACCCACTATCGGACCACCCAAAACATATCATTAAACACATCCTTACATCTATCGAAAAAGACTTAGTACTAATTCCTCTAAACTTGAAATATTCCACAAGCATATAACATTTTATGAAAACGCCCTTAAAGAAAGTGGCCACTCAAACACCATCTTTAATTACATTTAACCTAATCTATCTAATACCCCAAACAAGAAAAATAGGGCCTGAAAAATAATTTGGTTCCATCTCCCCTATCAATATAATGTTTCAAACGAAACTAGGCAAAACATTCTTTCAATTAATAAACAACCATTTTCAAATCAATCACACACTACACAAAATCTTTAATAAAAACACAATTAAGCGTAGCTACAGCTGTACTGATAACTTAAAACAAATAATCAAGAATGCAATAGGAATTATTTAACAAGGATGAAAACACAAATAACACTAGCAGAAATAATTGTAACTGCACCAATAAATCCCAATTCCCACTTAATCAACAATACCTACAAACAGAAGAAGTCTATAAAGCCACAATTGCACCCAAATGACAAAAATACCATATTGGCTTGGCAGGCACCTCCTTTAAAGATAGGTTTAGAGTATATAAATGCTACTTCCCAAGCCCCAACCACCCTAACAAAGCCTCTCTAACCTCCCAATATCTAGATCTAATCCAAAATAATCTTCAATTAACCATTACCTGGGAAATCCTTAAAAATCTAACGCCTGTAAATCTTTAAACTCCCCATACCTCCTCTGCCTGAACGAAAAACTTTTTTATATTCAGTTTTAAAGATAAAGACAAATTACTAAATAGGAAACTTGAAACCACCAGAAGCTGCCTGCATTACAAATCCCACCTCCTTAGCAATTATACACCCTTCTGAAACATCCCTCAGACAACATCCTTTTGGACCCGCTGAATAATACGCATAATACATCCATCTACCGCATACGCCCAATTACTGTAACATCAACAGAACAAAACATCCTTACTCTCTTCATTCCGTATATTACCTTACCCATCCATACATTCGTCTACTCATGAATACTGCTACCCCCACGCACTTAGTAATAACTACTAAAACTCTCCACATTTATATGTGTGTACATATGTTGCAATTTGTATTTATATCTGTGTGTATATATATATGCACTTTTTTGTAGATATGCCAGAAATACTATCTTTAACGCACCTACTT
>NC_136490.1:99634292-99666792 GCF_053919585.1 Euprymna scolopes | reverse complement strand
TTCTAAAACACATCTTCCAAATACTAACACCCATTTCTGTAAGGTCTGACGAGGCTGCTGGATCGTAAACATGGGCCAACATCTGAAACATGTAACCAAACGGATAAAACGGTAATAAAAAACACATATTTACTCTGCAATAGTATTGAGCACTTTCTTCGGGTTTTTACTAATTACTATATATATATATATATATATATATATATATATATATATATATATATATATATATATATCTTGAATAAGTGTATTACGACTAAGTATTGACATGTAAATTTGATTTCATCAGTCAAATTCTACTGTTAAAAGAAATGTATTGGCGGTATATTAAATAAGGAAAGCCCCTTAAAAACAAGATGTATCTTCCCTTCCACTATTTCGATTACGCTTTACCCGTATCATATCGAGTTTTATTTTACGTTGGCATTTCTAATTTGTACATTGTGTAAAGTCTTTTCGGTATAACAGTCAACGATGTTGTTGAAAGTGTATATTTTACCCATAATGCAAATGACTCAATGTCTTAGTAATATTAGTAGAATTGTTGCTTTTTTGTTACATAGGCACCACCACTTATCAAGGCCCAGAGGCACTCGAGGATAAGGGTTCAAGAGTGTACAGTAGTCAATTGGACAATACAGTAATCGTTAGTAATGGAAATTCGGTAAATTTGTAATCTTAAGTGGAACGGCTCATCACGAAGTTGTTTACGTTGGACTTGAAGACAACCGTAAAGTAGTCAGTTGGAAAACAATTCTACAGGCCCTCAGTCCTTCAAATAAAATTGTTCATGAAATTTACGTTTAAGTTTAGGAACAGATAAACACTGGGGGAAATTATTGATAGTGTTTTCAGCCAGACGAGTGTTTCTCGTAAATCCTTGGAGAGGGGGATCATAGATTGGAGCTCAGACGAGTACTTGCCATGACAATAACGATACAGCAGAGACAGGCTCGCAACGTCTCGTCTGTGAGAAAGAGGTTCTTAGATTCTGTTGTTATTTTTAGCCTCCAAAATGTAGTACACTTGTGTTTTTTTTAAAGCATCTACTTTAAAATAGTCTTTCAATATGCATCTAATATGCGAATGAATAAAGAAATCCATTAATTATATGTATTTTTAAAAAGTTATCATACTTAACCATTGCGAGTTTTTAAAACACACAGATTCTTAGTCTGTGTTTTCGCCTAATACTTTTTTTAGAAAATGATAACGTGAAAGCTGTTTTAATTGTAAGATTTGGGGGATTTTCTTTGCAAGTGCATAGCAAACATTTAAAGACCGGATCAGTTCAAATTACAAATGCATTTTGATACAAAATTATGCATTGGGATATTTTTAGACAATGAAGAAAATTACATTTCGTATTTCATGAGCGAATAAAAATATTGTCGTGTTTCTTTTACTGAATCTAGGATATCTTTAAACGAAAATCATCGAAAATTCTTATAAAATTTTAAAATAAAATGACTGTTTTTCAAGCAATAGGAAACAGCCATCTTTAAACGAATGCTCTAAACGAATCCCGTTCAGAAAATATATAAACGTAAAGAAATCAAGTCAATCTGTTAAAATAAGTTAACGCCCGGACAGTCACTGAACTGGGATGGAATAAAAGAAAAGAAAACACTAGCTTTGTAAATCAAAGTGCTCTGACGGGAAAGAAGATTATTTTATTTAAAGTCTGTTCAACATTACAGACTAAAAATGTGTACCTTTATTTTTATTTTCATTTCCGTTATTTTTATTGGCAACAGTTTTGTAAAATTGAAACAAAAAATTAAGGAATATTTAACATGTATCCATTAAATCTGTACGTTTTTTGATAGTAAGACTTTTCCAAATTATGCGTGACAAACTGACAAATGCGACTCTTATACTGATTCAGCGACGTGCACAATGCAGCATTTTATTTGCACGTTTTTCAATATAAAAGAAAGAAGTAATATTTAGAATTTTATGTAGGACAAAAAGATTATTGTTTTATTTTAGCATAACTAAAAAACATTTACGAATAGGATGATGATACGATGAGATGCATTTCATGTGGATGTTTTCTTGTTTAGTAATTAAAGGTCGCTTATCAAGAACAAAAAGCAACTCAAAGAAGCCAGATTATTAGTTCGTAAAGTGTATGGCAAGTCACTATCTTGAGGATTGTTGGTAAGGGTTAGAAGCAGACAAAAACTGATTGTTTAAGAAGGAAACTCATCAGTAATTTGTTTAGAATATATTTGAAGATAAGACACACCCATGTAGTTTTTGCGATTAATCCAGATGTGACCAGCAGAATTGATGCATCTAACTAGTTTGATAGAGTACAACGTTGGAGAGTAATGTAACGAAAAAAAAAGATAATCACGTGTGTTCTTTCGAGTATTAAAGAATGTTTACCAAACAAAGAAAATGTTGGCGGAAACGATAATAGAACACATAACGAAAATGACCACCAGTTTAAGCGTCTGCCAATTAAATGCTATATTGGAGAGCCAATATTCATTAAACTATCTGTCTGTGTATAAAAAAGGTACGAAACCACGCAAGCTTTACACTTTATATATATATATATATATATATATATATATATATGTGTGTGTGTGTGTGTGTGTATATATATACATATACATACACACACACACACATATATACTAGCAAAAGTACCAGTTGGTGACTGGGTTATAAAACAGCCAACAGAAACTGGACTCTGATTTATGAAAGTATGATAGGTTAAGAAAAGGAAGGGTTGTAAAGAGATAGCTTCGAATTTGGGGGTATCAAAACCAAAGCAAAATATGATGAAAGTAAATAGCATAGATAAACTCCATAATTTATTATACCATACCTGTTCACACTGAAACACTTATCACAATATTCTGTGGATCTATAGTAAAAAAAAAACTTGTTAACTTTGTGACATTTTTCCATTCTATGGAGGTCAGGCGCGAACGAACACTCCATAATTTTATTATATCATATTTCTTAAAACTGAAATATAATTATCAAAGTATACTTACGCAGATAGATCTGAAAAGTATTTATTAAATGTTGTGCCTATTTCCATTCTGTGGAGGCCAGGTGCGAACGCAGACCCCACAATTTTATTATACTATCCCTATTTAAGTTAAAACATACTTATCAAATATGCTTATGTACATCTATATCCAAAACACTTGTAAACGTGTTTTTTTATTTTTAATTTTTTTATTTCCATACTTTGTGAACCAGACGCATACGCAGACCCCACAATTTTAATGAATCATCATTATGCCAGATCAAACATACCCATTCCTGTGTCTCGATACATCTTCTTTCATGATATGCGATCAATCTTCTATAATAGGCAACCATATAGGAGCCTATTCGTGACCAGACACACACAGACGTTCAGATTTATATTATATATATATATATATATATATATATATATATATATATATATATATATATATGTGTGTGTGTGTGTGTGTGTGTGTGTGTGTGTTTGTGTGTGGGGGGTGAAATTTCATACATCGATTTCCTAACAAACTAATTAATTTTGATGAAATATGGTTTCTCTTGGGCCTCACATTTTTCTCATTTTCCAGTATCACGTTTTTCATTAAAACAAAATCTCTTCGTATAAAGAGTTATTTTCAGCCTTGTAATCAAGAAGTTGTGATTAGGGTTCAGATCTGGAAAAATCGTCCGTGTGTGCATATGCGATTCCAATCAAAAGCAAATAAATGTTATCGTCACGGTGGGATTATCACAGATTTATTTTCCAAATAAATAATCACTTTTTCGGTTTTATTTGTGCCATATCTGGCGTTTTTCTTTCTTCAGAAGCAGCAATAGACCTTAATAAATACCGCTATGAATAATTCCTCTTTTATAAAAGTAAACGATGTAAAAATATTTTTTAACTAAAAAAAAACAAAGACAGAAATCTAAAAAGTAGATATTTGAAGTTTTGATAATTTAAGCAGAGTAAAGTATTCTGACTATTCAACGCTTTGTGATGAAAAGGTGGGTCCATATATCATTCGTTGCCAATATTGAGGCAAAACGGCCATTTCAGCTTGGATAAACGTATGAACCCAACAAATCTTAATAATCGACGCGTTGTTTTCTCATTCGACTATGGACAAAACTCTTTTTTGAAACAGTATTTAAAAAAAATATTTTCGCTACAACATCCTTATTTAACGACATGGCGATACCCATACTTTTCGTCTCTTCGGACGCGTTTTAGCTCAGTCCATCAGTTCTTTACCATTTTTTCATCTGTGCAGAAAAAAAATAACGCTTATCAAGTAATAGCTTTGCTTGAGCAGTTTTTTTTTTCAATCACAAATTCTTGCATAACAGACGAAATCAACATTTTTCGATTAGATTTTATTTATTTGCTAGTGTTGCTTCTTTTACATAACTAATTGATAATTAATATTCTGATTTACCTTAAACTTTGACACGTAGGATTAATAATAAAACAGTAATATGGCGTTTTATTAGTCGCGTCATCTACTAGTCAGGTATCTTCTTATATAGCACGCTGTTATGTGTGTATGCATGTATTGATTCGGTTCAATAATGACGTTTGTACAAAGAGATTAAAAACAACTACATGTCTGTCGCCACTCTAAAATCGACGAACCCGCCACTTAACTGTGCTGCTATTAACTACATCCGATTCGTAAAGGTTCAGCAGGCGACGATGAATGTTGATCGGTTCAATGTCTTCTGCATGAAAGAATTCAATGACGTATCTATGTTTCTGTCGCGTCACCATGATAGGGGTTGCGTTATGGGAGTCTAGCACAGTCGATATCTACAACAGAGAGATGACACTTTCAGATCATGGATGCTTTGCTTCATTCATCGTAGCGATATAATTTACAACACCCTCAGGTCGATTCGGGCGAAATAAAAGTAGGAGGCATTACTTTTGGAACGTCCCTCAGAATATTTGCCCGAATACATTTGTTATGTGTGTTTCACTAACTAAATTAATTAAAGATTTCACTGATTTCATGTAGACCGTTATTTAATAATCACAGGAATCAATATAGATTATTTTGCGAAATACCATTCCATCAACCCTATGTTTCATTCCTATATATCTTAAAAGCGAAAAATGCTTACGAAAATATGGCTTACGTTTGATTACTATAAATGATGTATAAAAATGCACAAATAATAATTTATTAACAGACAAGACAACAGGAAGTTTATACGGATTGAAACGAGTTTATTTATAAAATTGAAAGAAAAATGTCATTTAAAAAAATAATACAAAGAATTTTAAAAAAAAATTGAAATTGCTCCAGTTTATATAATTGCGTGCATACCCTCTCCTGTCTATGTCGTTTTTTTTTCTCGATGTTTATAAACAAGCGAAGGTAATAACGGTAAAATGAAAATAATTTAATTGTTCTTTATAAAGGATAGGGGATATCGTAACCAGCAGTAATATTATTTTATCTGAGGAATATTGCGTGCATAAGGATACTAATTTCGGTATTCGTCATTGGGTCGTTTATCAACTGGCATTGCAACCTTTCCCTTATTCAATTAATTTTAACCCAACTCCAAGATTGATTTTACAAATAATATATCTTGTTATTTTATTTTTTAAAATAGCATTCATTTTTCTATGAAGATGCATAATACTATAGCAAATTATGTGAGTTAAGTCGCTGTTTGGATTCCTCAATTTAATACTGCTTGCCGTCTGTGCCATTTCAGATGACTCTGCACTCCACCCGCAGATTTTCACAACTTGAAGCATATGTCACATAAAAATTGAGCAATTTCCACTTCATTGACTTCATCACATGTATTTTTAAACAATCAGTCGACTTGCAAACTTTGCTGCATATTAAACCGATCGTTTGGTTCCGACTAATAGGTGCAAATTTGACCTGAACAGGAGTTTTGTACGATTTAAGGTTGTTGACGTAGCCAACTTTTGACAAAAGCACTAGTTAACAATTGTCACATTTTCAGCTGTGTGTCATGGTTAAGACCATCAATTAAACCGTTGTGAAACTCTTGCTTCAGATTGCTGTGGGGGCGGCTTTCTTTTCTCTGGAGCATCACAACTTTCACGCACAAGCCTTCGCCATTACGGCCTTTGCCAAGTAAGTTCTTCCCATGTGTTGATGTCGATTTGTAAAACTTTCAAATTATTCTTTGTAGAACCTCTTCCTAGGCTTGTGTTTAGGGCGCTTGCCATTTTCCAGTTCCCCGTAAAAAGTTTGTTTTGGCAGCCTACAATCTTTCTTTCGACCCAGGTGCCCCCAGAGGCATGTGAGATCTGATTACAAGGGTCTCAATACTAGAGCAATATACACTCACAAGAACTTCAGTATCGGGTATGTGTGGTTGCCACTTGATGTATAAGATATGTCTAACGTATTTTTTGTGAAATCGTTCAAACCATTTAATGTGACTTTGATGCAATGTCCATGTATCTGATGAATACAACAGTGTTTTAGCTCAGAGGTATTGTAAACGAAGATCTTAGTCCTGTCTGTGATGCCATGAGCAGACGACACAATTCTCCAACCTTCCAAAAGCGACAGATATCCTCTGAATTCGTATGTGGATTTCAGTGTTTATATATATATATATATATATATATATATATATATATATATATATATATATGTATATATATATATATATATATATATATATATATATATATATATATATATATTTAAAGGGGATTGGATCAATTTTCCATAGAGCAGAGTGTATTTTAATGTTATAGCAAAAATACTAATTTAATTAAAATACAGGACAAGAGTAATGTTCGTTGTAAAGCCGATGTATCAAAGCTCAATGGGCAAATATTCTAAAGCTATTTTTATATTTGGTAAGGTGATTAATAATTTCTAATTCAAAATTAAAATTAAAAATCTGTTTCATAAAAAGGAGCAAAACAAAGCCAATAAATTGTACGATCGTTTCGGAAACGATGTTTTGTGACAGACATTGATTCAAAAACAATGATGTTATCATATAGTATTTTTATGAAAACAAAGTTTCCTCATCAACGACATATTGGGTGTTTTTTTTTAATAAAAATACCATAAAAAAACCTAGCATTTAAGCAGTGCAGATGAATCTGGAAACTATTAAAATATAGGGAAAAATAGTTAATTAATGATGTAGATTAGTAATGTAATATTGATTAATAATAAAAGTTAGAATAAAATTACATAGTTGTGTTTAGAGTAAACGTTAGAATAAAATTACAAAGCTGGGTTTAGATTATTTATAATGTTATAAGATGCTATTAAGAGAATTTCAGCAAATATAAGTATATATATATATATATATATATATATATATATATATATATATATATATATATTTACCTTAAAATGGTTCACCCTTCAAAGCCGTAATAATCCCCAGAGCAATTCATTTAGATGTTGTCTATAGCTTCTACATGCTCTAACTGCTTAATTTCAAATTGAAACCCCAAAAGGGAAATTCCTAACGGTTAGCTTATTTCATCATCGCTTACTTTAGGTTTAAATAAAAATATAAATATTCAAAATGAAGGGATATAATATTGTTTTGTCTAGTGATATGATCAAAGGGGAATAATTCGTTCTTATGCTGTTTTTTTTTCATATAGATAATTATATTGAGCAAATTTAGTAATATTATAATTGTTTATTTATATATTTATTTTATTTATTTGTTGGAATTATTAAATTAGTAATTTACAAGGGTTAAACTTGAATGAAGATTTAACTTAGATACAGAATAATGGTAAGTTTGGTAACAATAATGATGATCCACACAAATAAACAGCATACCAAAATCAGTAAACGTACAAACATCCATAGAGACATCCTATTGTTCAACCTTCCTTACTCCAAAAATCTGAAGACAAACATAGCCAAGGAATTCTTTAAAATATTAAGCAAAATCTTTAAAACCCTCATAGATACAATAACATATTTAATAAGTACACAATCAAAACACCGTGCTCAACTATGCCAAACATACATCAAAAGATAATTCGTCCGAACAATAATAAAATCAATAAGATACAAAACACAGATACAGAAAATATAGCGGGCTGTAACAGCAGAAGAAAAAATGGATGCCCTCTACAAGGTTCATGCAAAATAAAAAAAATGTGGTCTATAGCTGCACGGTATCACAAACCACAAATGTTAATGATGTTAATGACAACCATAGCTCGACCACACGATCAAACAACCAATCTACCAATCAAATATAATCCAACACAGTTCAGACCAATGCCGCCCCTAATAGACCTTTATACAGAACGCAATCTACCTCGGCTCTACATCTGGTATTATCAAACATAGAATTTCAACCGATGAGGACTCTGTTAAATGCACCTCCCTCAAGAACCAAATCTCTCTTTCTAAACATATTTGTCAACTCAATGATAAGAATATTTAATTCAATCTGAAATGTGAAATAGTAGGATCATATAAACCGTATACCCCAGGAGACAGATCCTGTACTATTTATAGATATAAAACCCTGAATACTTTTCAATATGACGATACTAAAAACCACCCGATTAAATTCAAGGGGGGGGACTACTATCGCCATGCATTAGTAAACACTGGTTTAAATTAAACAAATATAAACCACCACAGCTCATAAAAACCTTTCTTATCTCTTCTTCTCTATATAAATAAAATGAACTCATTTTTTCCCGTCGGATTTTGACCTTAATAGGATTAAAAATCAAGATATTTCATGCAAATATAATATGCACAAACGGCAGAACAATATCTGAGGTGTGTTATTGGCTTATTATTTCTCAAATTCCTCGATAATCTTAGATTTCTATACTTTTTCTGCTGAGAAGTCACGACCAAAATCGGTTAAGATCAATGGAAGTGGTAAAATATTTTCTCTCTAATAAATTCCTCCCCCCCCTGCCACCACTTAACACCGTTTGGGGATCGTTCACAAGGAACAGTTCAGAAGAGAACACCGGTTTGGCTTCGTAGTTCTTTCATGTGAAGTTATTTAAACTCACTAAACTAAGCTGCAGTGCTCTGTGGCGTAGTGGTTAGCGTGCTGGACAATTCACATTATATTTTCACGTTCGCGCCGACCTACCGTAGTCGTTTTTTTTCCCCCTATACAACTGGAATGGACTTTTCTTGGTGGCCGAACTGTTAACGTTGCAGATGTTTTTTTTTTCACACTTTATTTTCCTACTTTTACTCATGACTCCGGGTTTGATCCTTCCTACTTACCTACCATAACATTTTTTAAAACTCCCCCCCCGTCCCGGAAACAAACACTCGGGCAACGCCGGGTACCCCCGCTAGTTAATAATATATCCTAGATTTTGTCATTGTTGTGTCTGTGTCAACAACAACGCGCACGCAGAAAGTAAAGGTAAAAGAAATATATTAAGACGAAAATAAAATACCTATTTTACAAAGGTGCAGTTGTACTGCAGTTGGAAGATTGTCCGGCAGAGGACGTGTTAAAGCCTTTCATGGAGCAACCGGCACAAGCGTCTTGCCTATCCGGCGTTCGAACACAGCTCTCCGGTCTTGCTGACTTGACACCTTTATCTATATCTTGTTCACCCACGTATGCTAATTAGTGGGCGTCTCCACAACAGTAATAGAATATTTTTACTAATAAGATGTGGTTCATCATTATTATTAACAAACTGTCATTATTCTGTATCTTAGTTAAATCTCAATTAAAATTTAACCCTTGTAGGTTACTAATTGTATTTGTTCCAACAAATAAATACAGTAAATAAAAAATAAATAAAACATTTATTATATTACTAACTTTACTCAATAAGATTATCTTATACTATAGGAAAAAACAGAATAAGGACGAATTCTCCCCCTTTGACAATATTACTAGAAAAACAATATTATCTCCCTTCATTTTCAATATTTATATTTTTATTTAAACTTAAATTAAGCGATGATGAAATAAGCTAACCGTTAGGAACTTCCCTTTTGGCCTTTCAATTTAAAATTAAACAGTTAGAGCATGTTATAGCTACGGACAACATCTGAATGCCAAGTACGTCCAAGGATGAAGTTCTGTTGCCATATCTGGGCAGGAGATGCTAAAAACAGCCTATCATTGTTTTATCATTATTTCCATGCCAGGTGCTCATCTGAACTCCAATCTCTGGCCCCCCCCTCGCCAATCTTTCACGAAAAACACCCGTCTAGCTGAATCCACTGTGAAAATTTTCCACTACTCTATATCTGTGCCTTAATCAAAACGCGGATTCCATGAAGAGAGGTTCTTTCTTAGAACTGCACACCTGTGGAACTCTGTTCCGTCTGCCTGCTTCCCACCGGACAACAACTTGGATGTCTTCAAGTCCAATGTTAACAAATTCCTAATGAACCGCCCCCTTAAGTAAACACTTAATCAAATCTCCACACTAACGTAATGTACTTGCAATAACCCTTATACCTGAGTGGCTTCCGGGCCTTGATAAGTGGTGCTCACTGAGTAAAATAAATGAATTGCTCTGGGGAGTATTACGGCTTTCAAAGGATGAACCATTTTAAGGTAAATATATATATATACTTATATTTGCTGAAATTGATAGCATCTTATTATAACATTATAAATAATCTAAACACAGCTATGTAATTTTATTCTAACGTTTATTACTATCCAATATTACATTACTTATCTACATCATTAATTAACTATTTTTACCTTATATTTTAATATTTTCCAGATTCATCTGCACTACGTAAATGATAGGTTTATTTATAGTGTCTTTTATTTAAAATCACCCAAAATTTCGCTGATGAGGAGACTTTGTTTTCATAAAAATCTATGTGCTAAAATTATTGTCCTTGGCACAATGTCTGTCACAATAAAAAACATCGTTTCAAAACGATCGTACAATTTATTGGCTTTGTTGTTCTCATTCTTATGAAACAGATTTTGAATTTTAATTAGAAATTATTAATCACCTTACTATATATATATATATATATATATATATATATATATATATATATATATATATATATATATATATATATATATATATTCACATCCGTGTACTGGAAAGCTTTCATCTTGCATTCTAAATCATTATACATAATGTTATAACTATGCATAAACAGAATTAAGCGTAATAGCCAAATCACACAAACCCTTTCATAGGAAATTATAAAAACTGAATAAGTAATAAAATAACTTTCGTTTTTAAAGGAATATGCAAATTAGTTAACCTTCATATAGTCGCTCGTTTATTCTTGAGGGAGTATATTAAGAAGATCATTTTAATAATTTTTAAATAGAAAAATTAAGATTTTAATATCAGTGTCCGAGCGTTAATAAAACTCAACTTTGTAGATATAGAGTAAATTCTAGTTTGGAGTTAATATGTCATACTATTAAACAGGTATTTAATTATTTGTAGTTAACATTTTATTACGAAATTTGTGAAAGTAAATCAGAAACTTAAAAATAACTTTACTCATTTAAAATGCAACTGTTCTTCAGTTTACGATTAGTCATTTCTTTTAAGATAGGTAGTTAAATGAACGGTAAAAGTACTATTTATATGGGTCGATTGATGAAGATGCCCGCCAATAGAAAGGTGGCATCGCGACTCTCAACAGATATAAGTATTAGGTTGGTGCAAAATTAATGTCACTTTTGACGCATATATTTTATTAAAAAAAACGACATTATTTTTGCGCAAACATAATAGAGAATATTTGGACCAAAGTTCTACAAAGTTGTCGCCACCGAGCAACACCGACTTTCACCGTATAGAAACACTGATTTTCCATGCGAGATTTTTTCTTTTGTCGTATTGGAAACAATACACTTCAAATCTACGTCTGCGTCTGCGCACGAGCGTCCAATTAACAAAGTGTTACCTATCGCACTTGATCGAATGGTTATCGCACATCATAAATCAAAATTGTTGTGTGCGTTTATAAATGCACGATTTGCTATCACCGAAGTTTAATTAGTGATATACCCCCATCACCAAGCACTATTATCTTAACCCTTGGGGAATCTGTTTGCTTTACCCTCTCTCTCTCTCTCTCTCTCTCTCTCTCTCTCTCTCTCTCTCTCTCTCTCTCTCAATGTTCTTCTCTCTCCTCCTTCTTATCTTTCTCTCTCCTCATTCTGCACGCCCAGGACGCAACTGAAGATGTCAAACAATGAGATTGAAACAAACAAAACTTTAATTCGAAGAAGGCAAAAGTTTTATTTTCATTTGAGTCGCTAAATGAGACCTTCAAATGTGCTTCAGAGTTTGGACTTTTTTAGGTGTTTACATCAGAGTATAACAAAATACAAAATTATTTATTCGTCTTACCCTTATTTTATTTCAACATTTGATTAAATATATCACAAATAGTTCTGATTAAATTCTGGTAATGCATGAATAAACTAGAAAGTGGAGAAAGAGAGTAACATTTGGCCGTAAATGTAGGTATCAGAATTTTTGTAGGAATTTTTGACACTCCAAACACGAAACTGCGAATAAAATATTTTAAAAAACTCGTAATTTGTCGTTTAAAAGTGGATTGTTTATTTTCTTTATATTATACTTCCAAAAGAAACTATTAAAGTTGTATAAAAAGTAATAGAAATAATATTTTTTTATTTAAAAAAAAAAAAACAGTAATGAAATTAATTGAATTTTACGAGTTCAGTATTTTTAAATTTTTAAATTTTAAAAATTTATCAAAATTTTTCTGAGTCTATTTCTACGGTATTTTCAGCGTTAATGTGAAATGTTATGCTCTTTCCAATAAACCGAATATAATATTTTAAACAAACGTTTTTTATTATTCACGACCCCTATTTTGAAATGTCTATTAAAAAGTAAATAATTAGTTTTATATATCACAAATTGAAGATAAAAAATCAATAAATCACATATTCTAATATAAAACAAAAAAACAATATCGTTGGGGGGAAATTTACTTGTAAATTCAGAAGTTTAAAACCTTTTTTTTTAAATCACGTTGTTTTTTGTTGTTGTTTTTTTTTTAAATAAAACCTTGGTCCTTGCTCCTTTAATTGAAAAAAAATAGGGTTTTAATAACATTTTTCGAGTAGTTATAGGCTTGGAAAGACAGGGAATCGAAATATTCAATATTTTTCACGAAGTTTCTGACACACCTACCGTAGCTGTATTTCGACTGCATCGTTGTTGCCGCTTCTAACCTAATTCATCGTTTGGTCCTCAGATACAATATACAATGAATTGGGCTGTGGTCTATGTGTTTAATTGTAATGCGTGATATGGTGAGATATCCAATACGCTTCTAGTATTTACTATCATTCAAGTACCAACATGTCATTTCATTTACCTTTATCCTTGGAAGTTGTGATTCATAAATATTTCTGTTTCAATATTTAAGCAGATGGTGAAAATTATGTTCAGAATTAATTCATTAGTTCAACTAGTATATTCTTACCATATTACTATTAGTTTGGTGCAAAAATAATATCGTTTTTTGACCCTCAACAATATATATAAAAACGACATTATTTTCGCACCAACCTAATAACAATAACGCTATATTCAACATTGTTATTAAGTGTTTTACAATATAAGAAAGAAAACAATTACATTCTTTGATGGATTCTGAGATAGAAAATCACTGATTAAAATGTATTCATAGATTAAGAAATAAAATATTCAGACAACTTTGATTAATTATTCAGACTACTGTTCCTTTCTTGAATATTTTCACAGTGTTTCGACCAATGTAACCCACGGGTTTCATCCGTTGTATATGGTCGAACTCAAGAAACTTTCTGCAGAACTCGAGAGTCTAATCCAACGGAACACTTTATTTCTTCCATGTATGCTCCCTTTCCAGAAGCCTTCGATGGATAAAAGTCTGAAGTAAGTCGCAATTTATTTTTTAGTCTTGCCCCCCTCCACTGAATATTGAACTTTAAACCTCCACTTGAGTATAATATACAACTGAATATTATCCAATACTTTATTCGTAGTGAATAAAGTCCTCGATAATGTCCAGTTGTATAAGGGTATTTGCAGACAATATTTTTCGCCTTATACCTTATTCCGTAACATCAGATGGCATGTGATTTTAGTGCAAAGGCCTGCTTCCTAGTTTGGAAGGCCAGCGTTTATAAAATTCTGACTGGACGCATCCCTGTCGATAAATTTGATACCCAACAAGGCGCGTTGGACTTGACAAAGTAAGCATGAATAACGCCACCTTAGTGGATTAAAAGTTTGCATGCTCACAAAGTGCGCCGATGGAATTAGACAACCGTTAACAAAGTTAGCAGTGTTAAAAACAATCTGGATTGAATAAATTCATTCGAATAATCTGGGTAACACTAATATATGTTCGAATACAGTACTGTGTTTTAATTTCCCTTCTAAACTGAGGCAATAAAATGAAATGTAAGAACAGATGCTACGCATTTTGAAAGTATAAAAAAATGAATAACCGAAAAGAAAAAAAAAATCAAACATTTCGGACGGTAGTTCCCGGAGAAAAGCACACCCCGATAATAAAATATTATATAAATTTAAAAAATGTTTAAACATTCTTACTATATCTTACTTTTAATTTAATTAGTAATGTCAGTTTGTTTTTGTTTTTTTACAGAAAAATCATATTAGATTTTAAAAAAATACTACTTTTAAATGTTCATATCCTTTGGTGACATACTATGAAGTGGACCACTCCCATGAAAATATGGTTATCTTTATCTTAATTTTGACCTGTTTGGATATTAACGGCTTACCTCGTTCCACCTTTAAATGATTTATGGCGGTTACCGACATGGGCTGAAAACCTGGGTGTACCAAGCTTGAATAACAGTTCGTTCTTCAGAAAAAAAACAGTTATGAAATTTACAGTTGACTTTAAGTCAAACCTCCTTGAGGGAAAGCAAATAAAATAATTGCGCACGTAGAAATGTAATCTCTATAACAAAGCCGATTAAACTCGCTCTTGAACGCAAAGTGTCTAATGCATACAAAATCAAATATACACTTTCTGGAATATGTACCGATTAAATTTTAATGAACATCCGTACGGAAAAATAGTAATGTAAAATGTCAATGGAGAAATGGCACAAGTAAAAGTATCATAAGTTGATAAATAGAAATGGCACAAGTAAAAGTATCATAAGTTTATAAATAGAAATGACACAAGTAAAAGTATCATAAGTTGATAAATAGAAATGGCACAAGTAAAAGTATCATAAGTTGATAAATAGAAATGGCACAAGTAAAAGTATCATAAGTTGATAAATAGAACATGGCACAAAATATATTAAAAACATTTTTAAAAACGTCACAATAGGTATACAATGCATAAACTGAAAAAGTAATCAGTTTGAAAGAAATTCACTGCCGCCAAAAGTGAGTCTACGTTTTTAAGCGATTACGTATGAAAATCTTATAAAATCACTTAATCGTATTAAAATATAAATAGTGGAATTAGTTGCGGTTATGATTTCAACTTAAGGCGATCCCTTAATTTTTGATTCATTGCAGTAATTTAAGTTTGTTAACTACTCCCAACTAAACAGACTATATTAAAAAAGGTCATTAAAATAATCTCGGAAAGACTAGTATCTGTTGTTACAAAGCACTTTATTTTTCTGTCTTCTAAACTGAGACAATATTCCATAAGAATCTTTCACTTAGTGATACAAGCACCAATGGAAAGATTGTTTGAGCAATCTGCCCTACTAAATAAAGTATTGCATCAGAACAGATGCTACGCATTTTGAAAGTATTAACATATTAAGAACCGAAAATTAGAAAATAGTTATAAATGAAAGTTGCCGGCGAAACGTCCAATCATATAAAAACAGACAATAACCAATCATATAAAAACTATAAAAAAAAAAAAATTAATAATAATATTAAATCACAACTGATGTTTGTCAGTTGCCAGCATTTTAACTGGCGAAAATTTCATATTTGTTTTAAAGAATACTCGGTTACTATACTTTTTAAGAGTCCATATTGCTTTGGTCTCATGCAATTTTTAAAGGACCGCTTCCATGCACAATGTTTTTCTTGTCTTAGTATTTACCTCTTTTGAACTTAACGGCTAACATGGTTCAGCATTTAAAGATTAATGACGCTTAAAAAAAAAAAAAAAACGGACTTCACATTTTGGTGTGTCATGTTCGAATCCAGTTCGTTTTACAGGGGAAAAAACAAAAACAAAAAAACAAATGCTTTTATCAAACTCACAGTTGATCTAGAGTATAACTAATTGGAAAGAAATGAAAAAAAAATAGCACTCAAAATAGATTAATCTCTATAAAAAAGTCTTGATTTCAGAATGTGTAATGTCTACAGTATAAAAAATAGGCATTTCAGTGGTATATGTACGCATTAAATTTAATCGAAAATAACACTTGTTAAAAGAGTGCTGGAAAAATGCTAGCTTAAAATGGCACTGACAATGATAGCTTAAAATAACACTGAAAAAAGCGCACAAGTAAAATTATTACACATAGCAGACAAATGTTAATCGAAACGTCACAGTGAGTTTATCTAAATATTGGACGAAATACATAAATAAAAAACATTAAGCAGTTGATCGGAAGAAATTATATCTAGATAAAAAGCACCCCCCCTAATCAAAACCCTAATTACTGATTCTACGTTTCTCTTGCCATACTAATTTCCTAATAATAATATGTATACCGTTCTAAAGTCATTCATTTAATATAATTCATTAATTAATTCAATGCACGAATAATCAAAGCCCAAGGGCCATTCGAGGATAAGGGTTAATGAGTATACAGTTGTCAGGGAGACATGTCAGTCAACGATAGAAGTGGAAATCTGATAAATTGGATTACTCAGATGGATGGCTCATCAAGAATTTATTCACATTGGACTTGAAGACAATCACATTGTAGTCAGTTGGAAAGCAGAGTTCCACAAGTCTGCTGTTCTAAGAAAGAAGCTTTGTTCATGGAATCTATGTTTAGGTTTAGGAATACCGATAAAGAGTGGGGAAAATATTGATAATGGTTTCAACTAGACGAGTGTTTGTCGTGAAAGTCAGGCCAGGGGGGACCATGGATTGGAACTCCGATGAGCACTTGCCATGAAAATAACGATAAAGCAGAGACAGGCTGGCGACATCTTTTCTGTGGGAAAGAGGTTACAGGGAAGAGAAAACGGGCATCGCCCACAAGGCTCCCAAATCTATTTTGAACTCTGTCAAGGCAGGATAAGCTACTTCCAGTAGCTCCTGCCCAGATGTGGCAATGGTACTCCATCTATGGACGCACTTGGCTCTTATATATGTAGAGAATTGTACCAGCATGGAGATATTTACGTGAACGGTAGAACGATCCCACCATTTTTCAGCGGCCTTGGCAACAGATCTAATGTACGTGTTCGATCTCAGATCAGGAGTAAAGGTCAAGCCCAGAAGTTTGTCAAAACATGGAGCCTCGTCAAGATGAGAGCCATTAATGATCTATAAGTGTCAGTTTTCTTTAAAACATTCCATTTTACTGTTAGTGATCGCTGTTGAGGCAAAGCTAATAAAAATGATTTGTCTTTCTTGGCTTTTTGGCTAAGATCAAAGTGTAGTATCTGTTCTTCACGTGCTAGATTTCAATTTCTTCTCTCTCAGTGGAAGTGAAATCCTTTACGACGAAGAGATTTTTTCTCCGCGTTAAAAAACAACACTGGTATCTAAATCTGTCCCGTGGAGAGGCATTGTGAATAGGTACTATGTTTAATGTAACAAAGTTTTAATATTTAAAAAGTAACTGGAAAAGTTATTTCTGATTTAATTACAAAATGCCCTTGAAATGTCACTTCTGATTAATTATATAATGCCCTGGAAAATGTCCATTCTGATGTTTTTTTTTTTTTACTTTCCTCCCCACAAGGGCGGAATTGGATATGAGGTCGGTCATATATTTAGGGGAAACCAGCTCCCCAAAGGTCAATAACAAAAATAAAAATTGTATCAGTAATGAAGGATTTCTCTTCAATTAACCAAGACCAAAAAAGGAGGGATTTAAGTAACTGGAATGCTGAAACTCACACTACACTCAGAAATTCATGTTGAAGCAATGGTTGCCTAATCTCTAACCGTGTTAATGTTTATATGTATTACTTCGAAAAGCTGCTGAAACAGCTTTTGATTTAAACATTACTTTATTTCAAGTATATTTTAAGCAGTGGGTTACGGGATATGAAGTCATTCCAGGAAATTACTGAAACCGTTTACGATTTAAACATTACTTTATTTCATGTATATTTTTAACAGTGGGATGGGTAATATTAAATCCGTCCCGAAAATGGCTGAAACCATTTACGCATTACACATTACTTTATTTAATGTATATTTTTAACATTGGGGTGGGAAATATAAAGTCGGTTACGGAAATGGCTGCAACCATTTACGTTTTGGACATTACTTTATTTAATGTATATTTTTAACTGTAGGATGGGAGAAAAGAAGTCGCTCCCGTAAATGGCTGAAGCATTTTCCGATTTATACATTACTTTATTTCATGTATATTTTTAGCAGTGGGTTTGGAATATAAAGTCGGTCCCGGAAATGGCTGAAACAGTTTACTATTTAGAGATTACATGATTTTATGTATATTTTTAGCAGTGGCTTGGGGATATAAAGTCAGTCCTGAAAATGGCTGAAACAGTTTACGATTAAAACATTACTTTATTTCATGTATATTTTCAACAATTGGGTGGCGGATATGAAGTCAGTCCCGGGATTGAATGAGATGTGCAAATATATACTATCAGAAAGCGTCAGCTAGTATTGATGAGATAGGTGGAAAACATAGAGTAGCAAAATACTCAGCGTCGCTCAGGATCGGATGAGATAGGTGAATGATATATATTAGCAGAATATGCGGCGTCACCTGGAATTAGATAAGATAGGTGAAACATATATACTATGAGAATACCCAGAATTTATTGATTTGTTTGTAATGATATAATAATCCCAGGCAATATATCAACGTTATAATTAAGTAAGGGGGAGCGACATAGTGCGTTAAAGTTATGAAAATTATTGTCAAAATTAGTAACATATCCAAGAATTATAAAAAATGATGAAATGTGAGTTACTTGATTGCGGTGTTTGTAATGATATAATAAGCCCAGATAATATATCAAATATATTATATAAGTAGGAGTGAAAGACATCATGTGGGATTTTAATTATAAAATTTAATTTCGAAATTAGTAACATATCCAGGATTATGAACAATGATTAAATGCAAGTTAATCGAGTGTATGTTTATAATAAAATAATCAGCCCAGGAAATATATCAAAGTAATTATGTTAGTAAGAGAGGGCGATAAGGATGGTTTAAATTATGAAAAAATAATTGTCGAAATTAGTAACATATCCAAGAATTATGAAAAATGTAATATGTTTTAATGCATTAGTGTGTTTGCAATGAAATAATCAGACCAGACAATACATCAAAGTTATTATTTTAGTAAGTGAGGCGATGATGTGGGTTAAAATGATGAAAAATGATTGTCGACATTAGTAACATATCCAAAAATTATGAAAAATGACAAAATGTGAGTTAATTGATTGGTGTGTTTGAAATAATCATCCCAGATAATGTATCAAAGTTATTATTTTAGTAGTAGGGGGTTGATAATGTGGCTTAAAAATATTTAAAATAATTGTCAAAATGAGTAACACATTCCACAATTAAGAACAATGATTAAGTATGAGTTAATTGATTGTTGTGTTTTTTATGAATTGATCAGCCCAGACAATAAGTCAAAGTCATTTTTTAGTAAGAGAGGGCGACGAGGATAGTTTAAATGATAAAAAAATATTGTCGAAATTAGTAACATATCCAAGAATTACGAAATATGATTTAATTGATTAGTGTGTTCATAATAAAATAATCAGCCGAGACAATATATCAAAGTTATTATATAAGTAAAGGGGAAGGAGATAAGGAGGGGTTGAATTATGAAAAATTATTGTCGAAATTAGTAACATATCCAAGAATTACGAAAAAATGATGAAATATTAGATAATTTATTGTTGTGTTTGTGATGAAATAATCAGCCTATACAATATATCAAAGTTATAATTTAGTAAAGAAGAGAGGGTGAAAATGTGGGTTAAAATTATGAAAAATGATTGTCGAAAGTAACATACCCAAGAATGATGAAACATGATTTAATGTGATTTCATGCATTAGTGTGTTTGTAATAAAATAATAAACACAGAGAATATTTCAAAGTTATTATTTTATTAAGGAGGAGGCGATAATGTGGGTATAAATTATGAAAAATGATTGTCGAAATTAGTAACATACCCAAGAATTATGAAAAATGATGAAATGGAGGTTAATTGATTAGTGTTGGTAATGAAATAATCAGCCCAGCAAATGTATCAAAGTTATTATTTTAGTAAGGTTGGGCGAGAACGTTGGTTTAAATTATAAAAAAATATTGTAAAAATTAGTAACATATCCAAGCATTACGAAAAATGAAATGTGAGTTGATTGATGTGTGTGTTTGTAATGAAATAATCAGCGTAAACAATATATCAAAGTCATTTTAGTCAGGTGTGCGATATGGTTAGTTTAAATGATGAAAATTGTCAAAATTAGTACCATATCCAAGAATTATTAAAAATGAGGAAATGTGAGTTAATTGATAGTTGTGTTTTTTTTATAAAATAATCAGCCAATACAATATTTAATATTTTAGTAAAAGGGAGGGGCGATAATCAGCCAATACAATTTAATAGTTTAGTAAAAGGGATGGGCGATAATGTGGGTTGAAATTATGAAAAATTATGTTCGAACATAGTAACATATTCAATAATTATGAAAAATGATAAAATGTGAGTTAATTGACCGGTGTGTTTGTAATGAAATAATGATCCCAGGAAATATATCAAAGTTATTATTTTAGTAAGGGGGGGGTGATACAGTTTTAATAAAAAAGTAGACTAATATGATCCTGCCTTCATTCATGCTGAACAGAACGCTCACAGCATGCCCAGCAACAATATATTATATATGAAAAATGCTGCTGTGGAATTTCCACAGGTCGCGCTAGTTATTATTATTATTAGATAATACACACAAACATAAATATGTATTTATTTTTTATAAACAAAATGTGGAAAATGTAATGTTGATTCAACGCTCAAATCACTGGCGAGCATGGTCCTGGATATTACCTGAAACTATATCCGATGGTGAGGCCCCACCTTGCGGGCCTTGGGGAGTGTGGAGCCACCCTTTAATTGCCATTGCTCCCAGGTCCACTCTGACCCGGAGAGGTAGTACCTGTTAGGGTCCCAACTATGGGTTAAATAGAATCTGACTTTAAAAAAATATACCCCATTAAAAATCGTTCCTCAAAATAACTAGATTCGGCATTAAATAACCTGAAAAAGGTTGATATGCCGTAAAACAAAAACAACCAACCAACTGGCGACCATTTATATGATGTATGAGTTGTCCTTTTATTTGTTTAGTAATTATTGTCCGTTCTACTTTTAATGAGTGGAGTTCATCCTTATTATTTCTGTAGGAGACAGGAAAACGTATTCTAATCAGATATGTTGACATGTTATTTTGTTTCTTACGCGGAAGCGTAGAAATACTTGGTGTGCCCATAGCGCGAAGTTACACGATATGAACCTGTAAATCTTAGTAGTTAAAAAGAAAAGAAAACTGAAATCTGCACTTTCAACAACCATCTCTTATTCAATGTCTCTTAGTAGTCAACTATCAAAAGCGATGTGCCTGAGAAAACGAGGAAGCAAATGCTGTTTGCTAAATCATTGGATTGTTAAATTAGTCGTGTGCGGAAATTCCTGCAGAATCTTTTAGTCTTTGTTATGTCATTAATAAATGTGCCGGAGATAAATGTATATCTAAACTGACTTGATCTGCTTGGAGTTTGGTGTATCTCCTAAGATTACTGTATCATCGGACGGTGCATAATACCGGAGTTGTTGCATTGTTATTTGATCAATGCAGTATGAACCAAGCTATAATTCCCGATGGGGGTATTTCGATGGAATATTCGTCAGAACGGCTATATTGTTTTTTTTATTAATTTATTGTTTGCTTAGAAACTGATTATTCTCTGTGTGTTGTCTTTCAACCTACATAGCGAGCTATTCTACATCTTCTTAATCCTACATGAAAAGCATTATAAAGAGAAACTTCATCTCAGTTGCTTAAATTCTAATGCAGAACGCTAATAAAAGGTATTCTTTTTTTTTTTCAATATTAGTGATGTGCGTTTAACCATTCTCTGTAAACTTATAGAGCACTTAACCGGGCCTAAACTTCCAATGTGACCTTAAATCAGCGCACTTGTTCTACCAGTTATTTCATAATAAAAGATAACTTAAATATCTCAGCAAGACCTGGACTTTCCTCAAAACCAATCACATCGTATTGTTTTCGTACATACATGGCAGTTTTCTATTTAAAAAAGAAACGTTCAAATATCCTTACATATGATTTCGACTATCACTGACGTCATCGTATTCATCTTTAATCTTACTCGTCAAAGCTATGACTGGATTTTTATCTTTGAAAGTATATCTGACAACACTGATCAAATCCTATCTTGTTACTCTTCTTGCACATTCATGTCCAGGATGATTTCTTTACTTTACAATCTTGAATGACTTGTCTACTTAAACAATGCGGGATAAAGGAAGGCCGTTTTATTTTTTCGATTTCCTCCATCGTTGTTTAACAAAAGTTATTGGCAAGTCTATATGCCTAATGCCAACACTGTTTAAGTATTCTGAATCTTTCCAACTTGCACTTGTCTGCAATAATCCGCTGTTTTCTCTAGGTTGGGATCATGCGATTGTGGAGTTATCTTAGTTAAATTCAACGCAAAAAAGTAACAAAACGTCTAATATTCTTCTCCTGCATCCAGAGTATAGATATTCCTAGAGGAATAAAAAGCATTTTGAATTAAAATGTCAAATTGTAGATAAAGCTAGAAAGTATAAACCGAGCAACTCAAAATATATAATCTTTGCTTACATGACGCACACCACGTCGTGAATTCTAAAGAAGTAAGTTTAAACATAAAGTTAGATGTTATATAAAGCTGTCTTCACAGAAATAAATTACTGGTATATAGCTTAAAACTAAATTAAAATAAATTTGAAAATGAAAAAAATAATTACTGAAGATGTTTTGTGGGTAAAATAGAAGTGAAGCTAGCGAATGCTTCAATTTAATGCTGTTTTCAAATAAATAAATAAATAAGATATATCATCAACTTAACATATAGAAACTAAAATGATTATAACATAAAAAAAAGAAATATAATTAATTTTTGTTTTAATAATAGTTATGCATAATAAACTAGCATCCATATGCTTTTAATAGCACGAAAATCAGGATAGATTAAAATAAATTTAATCAAAATATGAAGTTAGAGAAAACTAAGTATACAGTTTGGAAAGATATTATTATAAAGAAAATTATGCACGAATCATAAATTTAAAATTAATCAAAGCTAATTAATCAATGCTAAAGTATGTATTTAAAAATAATTAATTTAATGTCGACTAATTTATAAATTAGTAGGAATTGACTTAATTTGAAGCGCAGATTTTCCGCATTATAAAAAATGGGAAAGATAATAAATTAATATTGATCGATCATGATGAGAATTGGATAGATCCATTTAAAATTTATATTATTAGCATAATAAGCATGCGATAACGATAAATTGTAATTAATAATATTTAGTTACCTTTCAAACACAAATCCTTTTTAAGAAATATAAAGCTAAGCAAAATCTAATCATTAAATGATAGTATGTAAACAAAGTTTCTACGAATCTATCGAATATTGTGTAAGAAATAATCGAGGATATAAATATAGATTGTATTTGAAAATCAATTAAATAATTAAATTGAGGAAGAAGAATAACTATTAAGATAAAATAAGTACAAAGGATTAAATTAATATTAAAATAGATTGAAATATCAGTTAAAAAGTAGAAATACGAAAACGTGGCGATTACGAAATACGAAGGCTATCGGAAAATAAAAGAAAAACAATAAGACTATATAAAAATGGTGTATAGGTGTGTCCAACTGTTTGTTGTTGTTTTTTTTCAAACCTATATATTATGAATGCATCCATTCATGTATAAATAGTGCATTTGAACGTCTGAAGAGTAGATGTTTTTGAATATTTTAAAATTATATAATATTTAAAATTATCCAAACATTTATGAAGCAATTGCAAAGCATGAGAAAAATACACAATAAGATGGTCTCATTTCATATTTTGTCGTCTAGATTTATGTGAAAATATTATAGGCATGATCGATTATGAATACTGATAATCATGAAGCTTAAATAATTTTGTCTTTAATTTTATTGGTTTATGAAGCTTAAATAATTGAGTTCAATATTTTTCTCTTCAATTTTATTGGTTAATGAACATCATCGGAATTATAAAATTAAAATCTTTGTTAAAAAATCCTATTAAGGTAACTATATATATATATATATATATATATATATATATATATATATATATATATAGTAAAGCTTGTCGTTGTACGATTTTCTTCAATGCATAATATATTGTATACTTCTTTTTAAACTTTCTAAGAAATATCTGTTAAAACCCACATCAGTTAACCAAAGAGCTTTTTTTCTCTCTCCGATAACTCAGAACATTTTCACAATAGCAAACAATAATAGACTTACTTAGATTCACCCCATTAGGTCTCTGACAACAAAAGTAACTGCGAATAATTGAAAAGCCCGCCACTAGTGCTAACAGAAAAAAAAGAAAGAAACAAGTCCGCAGTCCCCACCATTTACACCGCTCCATCTTCCCGGACTTTTGTAAACCCATTATTGAGACCTCACCTTTCCATACCGAATCAAACTGAGTCACGTCGCTGCTGTCCAACCACGTCTCCTCTTCTCAAACAACAACATTGGGGGGCGTCATTAGCGGCCGTCAACTCCCAGTGCAACGATCACATTTACGTGGACACGTGATTTATTACCGTCGACGGACTCTTTGTCGTGCACAACGAGTTGTGAAATGAAGAGAAACTTCTGTTTGTCCGTTTTCGGATAAGGGAACCATTGCCATTGAATCTGTAAAGTAACCGAACTAATCGAGGAAACGTTGAATGTGTCTATGTTTGTATCCCGACGCGCGCTGGCTGCCTGATACGCATCTGCAGAGATTTATTAAAGTTTTAATAATAATCAGCTGGCCATCCTGGCTCCGAAACAGTTTCGTAAATCTTGCTACTTCCGTTACTTGAAGCAAATATTTTAAATAGTAAACGCTATGCTTCCGAATTTTGTAGAGAGCGATTAACAATGAGTGCGCTTTTTTATGCGGACTCTTATTGGCTATCTTCAGACAGTGCTCACCGGGACCTTTAGAGACTCAACGCTCCTATTTACTGCGCTTGCAGCCCTTGGGTTTCACTCAAACTCAAACAGGCTAGAGGATTCGTTGGCTGACACTTGGTGTGAATAGAAAGCACTAATTACAGGGGATAAGTTATAAGACTAAGCATTCCTATCCTGTTGTTGTAAATCGCTCGAAGAAAGCCAGACGATGAGTTGGTCGAAAAGTGAGGAAATAATAACTATATAGATGAGCATAAGAGCCCAAAAAAGAATACATACACTGTTGAGAGTTTTAAAAGTTTTGCAATAATCAACTTACTTCGCAACTCCAAAGCGTTTTCATAAAAATCGCTGCTCCCTCTACTTTAAATAATAGAAAATTTATGATATTTGAGATGATTGATAAGATTTATTGTTTTAATCTTTGTACGCTTGCAGTATTTGACCCGAATAATAGGCGTATTCCGTCAGTTATGGCTCGGGTTCGACCGCAAAACGAAGGATTAAGCCGAATGCTGTTCAAATGTTGAAACGTACCAAACCTTCTAATATTAAACATATATATTCCGCCAGGAACAAAAAGCAACAACAAATCAGGTTAAAACGATGCTAAACGAAGCAAAACAGAATGCAGAACCAACCGAGAGATTGTAGGTGCATATCTAATTTAATTTATGGAAAACAAAACATTTGTTGACAAAAAACAATGCTAACTTTCCTTGAAGAATAAATCTGTAGTTTCACCTAACAAGTTACGATTTTCGTACGAATCTCTCCGCTTTTCTTCTGTTGACAATAAAAACTCGTTCTGCAAATGTTCATCTGGAAAAAACATTATACGCTTTCTTGAACAAATAGACTGCCATTTCACTTAACAATTTACGGTTTAAAAAAGTGCATCCAAATCAAATACTGCAAAACTGCTGAATCATTAAAACTAATACACTCATCTTTAATGTTATTATCACAGCGGTTTATTACTTTATGAAACATAGTCGTTAGAATGTAAAATGCTTGATACGTAAAAACGGAAAAACATCACGCTGTTTCCCATTTTCATATATATTTGATCACAGTCACGATTTAATATAATGATTGTGCTTTTTTTTCAGATGAGACTTGATAATGCATATTAGATAAAATATTCGTTCTAAATTTCTCACCTTTTGTGTTATCTTAAAAATACTTCCACCGATATAACCGCTGACCTTCTGTAGGTGTGTATTGAAAATGGCTCGTCAGAAGAAGAGAAAAAACAAAATTGTTTTCACAATTCAGTTACAGGATAAGTCCTTACGAATGTCAGAAGTTACATCTGCCGAAACATTTTGAGAATAAGCCTCAATATGTTATTAGTCCGACAATCTAAATAAATAGTTCATGTATACATTTTGAAATCATACATATCGATTCATAAGTTGGGAAACACGATGCAAATATTTGAATATAAACGTAGAGAAACAGAAAGGTAAGAAGAAATCAGTTCGTCTCTGTCATAGGTGATTATCTAGGGGAGTTTACCATATAAAGTAGAAATAGAACACAACTCGTTTAAAATGATCTTTTCTCCCCCAAAACCAAAACTCGATATTTCTAAATATAAATATGTTATATTAATAATTTAATGAAAAATAATTTAAACAAGTGAACATGCATGCCCCCCCGTGATTTCAGAGTGAACGGGCCATAAAAAATGACTAAGTCCATCATTTGCCCCTCCCTTCATGTAGCCCTTAAAGTCCCCAGGGGACGTCAAATCCTGGTGAAAATAAACACACAGTGCAGTTTATGCCTTAACATATATAAATTAGAGTTCTGCACCATGCAAAAATAAAAAAATGATTAAGTCCGTCATTTTCCCCCTCCCCATTTAGCCCCAAAGTCCTCATGACCTTAACATATTTAAATTTGAATTCAGCGCTGTGCAAAACTGCTTAATAGACATACAATTTTGGACAAATATGGTAAAATAGTTCAAAAAAATTAAGTGTTTTTATTACCTCTAACAGAGCCCCTAGGACACACACAAGAGTTATCGCGAAGTATAGACAATCAAAATTACATAGAAATCAGTTAGTTACAACTTTTCAGAAAGTTTTATAAAAATTCAAGGCATCAATATTTTTTTAATAAGCAGAAAAGTCTCAATTTTAGCTATTGTAACCCGAAAGGCACCCCTGGGAGGGAGCAGGAGTTTTCCCGGAAAATCCATTCTGTTACATTTTTCTCGTATCATGTTTAATGTTTGTGCTAAGTTTAAAAAAAATCCTAGGCGTAATTATTGAGAAAAGTGCGGACAGACGAACGGAAAAGGTTGATTTTACAGGCCCACACTCCTTTTATCGGAGGACCAAAAATATAGTTCATTAGGACATCACAAAAAATGTATAAGTTTGTAACATAGTTGTTACATGTCAACACTCAGGATCCATATGTTACATGCAGACAATTGCAAGATAATAAAGATAAAAAAGAAATCGACCCACTATTTTTCTGTTGAAACAACATACCTTTATTTACAGGTACTTCCGGAATAACGCGCCGCTTGTTCAAAAGAGCTCTCCCAATCTAAAGTTCTTAACAATGCTCTATCTCTCAAACACGGGAAACTATCTTTGTATGACCAGATTTAAGACACGTCTTCCCTTGTCGCTTTAGGACAGCGTATGAAACACGGATATCTCTGTCTATCGGGACCACGTCTTTTTAAAAATATTTTTCTTACTTTCTTCCTCGCTGTGACCTCACCTTGCACACGGCTCGTTTTTTTTTTTTTTGTTTCAGCTGCTGCGACTCCGCGCTGTTATAAGCGCATCCACGTTCTGTTACACTGAATTGTTCCGTTGAATAGGAGTTATATATAGTTAATTTTCTCACTATAGTGAAAGACATGTAAGTCCTTCACGGTCATCCAGAGATGAAAAATCATTTTATATCGGAAGAATTCTAATTTATGTCCCACTTTAAGTTATTCTTTACATGGCGCTTTTTACTCCCAACATTACAAACTGTCCTTGGCTTTATTTTTCCTCCTGAGTTTGCACGCAAATAGGACATTTTGATAGTGGTAACTAAATGTTAAAAACAGATTTTATAAAGATTCGAATTAATAATTTATATGTATTTATTAAAATGCATTTCTGATAAGATTACCTTTCCCATGGGCAACGATAATGATTCTCTTTCTTATTGATCCAAACTATTGCTTCGGCATTTCCATTTAATAGATTTTCCTTGTAGTAATTTTAATCTAATTATCTTATTATAAACATACTAGGGGCGTTCCAAAATTAATGTGTTTTGTATTGTGTCTGAATAGATGAAACGGGATTGCAAATTGCATTGTTATGATGACTGAACCTATGCATTCCTGCTCTGCTATTTTCATCTTTTAGTAGCTGCTATGAACGGTGTGAGATGCAAAGTAACATAACCTGTCATTTATGTGTGTCAGAAGCAGAGATTCCTCATTGAAAGTGCATTGAGAATAGTGGTGACTATGTAGAAAAATAAACTATGGATCAGAAAAGTTCGCTTGTTTAAACGGTGCCACTCTTGTCTTCGTAGCTGTTCAACGCTAGGAGGCTTTTCTTTCGGAACAGCCCTCGTATGACAAAGTGTGTTCCGGACACCCATGCACATGCACATAGACTTAAATGTTTGCAAAAAAAAATGCAGTGAGAATGATAGTGACTATATAGAAAAATAAATTCCGGAGCACACTAAGTGGCTTGCTTTAATTGTTCTACTGTCGTCTTTGTAGCCCTTCAACTTACATTGTTAAAAAAGATGTGTTACATTATGAACGAACACATAAGTAAAGATTGAAGTGTGTTTTTTCTGTTTTTTTTATAATGGATTACGATGATCAAGTTTGGAAATTCACTCGAGAATAAGAGTTTTTCAGTTTGTCAGATGATCCGTGACACAACGATGTCGGAAATTGATCAAATTGTGATTACTTAACATTAAAGCTCGGTAAGAATGTGTATACACAAATACTTTAAGACGACAATGTTGTAATTATCTGGGAAGCAGCTCCGTTACATCGTTTCTCACCTGCGGGTAATCCTCGGAAAATAGCTTTACGCATGGAAAACAACTTCAGTTTAACGCAGAAAAAGGAGGAAAAATTATTCATAGTGCTTTATGAGTATTTCTGTAAATAAGATTCAGGGAAAACAAGAGATTTTGTAGATTTCAAACAGCTACAATGAAATTATCAGGTGCAAAGTTTTTGCTGATTTATATTTTCAATTTGAAAATAAAGAAAAAGTGCGTGGTTTTCTTAATCTTTATTCGTAATAATAACGATTGCGACCTGTATAACGAGCTTACGATTACCTCGCTAGTAATATTCTTTAGTTTGGTATTCATGGGAAATATGAATGACCTCATATTCAATCTCCTTTAGAGATGTAAATCTAAATCTTTCAGAATGCTTTTCTAATCCTCTAAATGAGTGATAACCCGTGAGAGCTAATTCGGAGAATATGACAGATGAAGCAAAAATTCAAAACCAAATGCTTCTATAGATCTGTAGGCAACGGTCCTGTTGTGGGGACCCACACAATCATGATGAAATATGACACAAATTTCGTTGACTTAACCATGGGTAAAAAATATTGTAGAACAATACGAATGATTGTTTAATGATCTAAAGTAAAATGGTATATATTAATCATCGCGATATGTTCACGTAATAACAATCGGCAAACTTTGCATACGCCATGATGACAATACAGTTAAAAAGGATTAACTTTCAGAAAGGGAATGTATATTTACAAGGAAATTGAAGACGATCTTATGGTATTGATTCATAGGTGACGGACAACGTTGTTAAACATGTAAGGCGGTAAAACCATTTGTAAATCCAATTGATGGCATTAACATTAACCCTACATTTCGATCGAAGAATCGAGAACGGGAACAATAGGAGAAATAATTAACTCCGGGTGAAAATTGCTAAAATTAAATTGTAATCAAGGAATATAAGGCGATATATATATATATATATATATATATATATATATATATATATATATATATGTGTGTGTGTGTGTGTGTGTGTGTGTGTGTGGGTGTGTGTAAACGAATATCAGCAGCAACATATTTCTGTTATATGATCTAGGGACTCAACCCAGGCAGACAAGAACTCTCGGCTGTTTGATTGTCATTTTGTAACATAAATAAAACTTTGTTGATTAAACAGTTTGCGGTTGATTACACAAATTCCAATCATCAGAGTGTATACTTTTTGTAAAAGTTCATCTATAACGAAATATTATTCTTTGTCAAGACAGAAAATACTGATCTAAACAGCAGCACATCAGATGTAACAAGGCTAGTTTAACTTATAAAACACGCACACACAAACACACACACAAACACACACACACACACACACATATATATTAACTTATTAACCCTTATATTAAATACATTGTTAAACCAATTATGAAATAAACGCTAAATCTTTACCAATAACAGTGACTAAAAATGTTTGAAATCTAATCGATTAAAGTAATAACCCGAAATATATGAAATAAAACGCTCGTATTTTCTCATGATGACATTAGTATCTATTTACTTACGACTGACAATAAGTATCTACCTACTCACTAGCTTTAGTGGAATATGAGTTTTTCACTCCACCTGATGGTAAGTGTTATTTCTGCCTACACATATAGAGTTCGTACTTTGCGTGCATTCTCATTACCAACGACCCAGAAGAGACCACAAAGAAATACGGGTGATCATGAAAATGCCACATCAAATTAGATTTGAAACGTCTCATTACGAGATGTTGTCGATATAGAAGTGAGAACAGAAGTAACAACATAATAGGCTAGTTAATCATTCTGGCAGATAATTAAGAGAATACAACGTATCTAAGATTATTTGAAAACACACATATGAGTACACGAAAACTCATCATATATTACAAAAATCTACAAAAAATTCAGTATATATATATATATATATATATATATATATATATATATATAAGCCTGACGAATTCTCACAAGAATGAACGCGGAATATTCTGTATAACTTAATTGCCATATATATTTCCATAATTTATATTTATATATATATATATACACACACACACACACATATATATATATATATATATATATATATATATATATATATATATATATATATATATATATATAAAGGGTATTTTCTTTTTTATGACGTCGTCTGAGGAAGTCCCATTGCCTGAAACAGATGGCTGCTTGTAGCGAAAAAATTGTAACTGTTTACTTTCGAATAAATAATAAAAAAATATTCCTCTCTTGAAATTGAGCATTAGCTAACAACGTCGTTGTATTCAATTTTCATTACTTTTGAACATCTTAAACCTGAATTTATATATGTGTGCGTGTGTGTGTTTGTTTGTGTGTGTATTTGTGTGTGTAAAAATGAAAAGGTTAAAGCAATAACTGTAACAGTAGTTTTAAATCTTAAAGAATGTCCTATCTTCGAAACGGAGTAGGTACCAGTAAATACACATTTTTGATGGTCAGTCGAGCGCTTAGATGGACTTCAAAAAATCTATTATCAATGTTACTCAAACTTCATGTGGAAAAATTTTTAAATCAATTAATTTTCTCCAATAAAACTAAATCAAAATGTTTTACGCAGAATATGCGAGTGTCGATGGACGCATCCCTTAACTCCTAAGGCTCGAAACATGGAATTTGGCGTGTTGCCGAGCATACGCATTTATACTAATAATGAGTGGTTATTATGGGCAAAAAATATGTAAAAACATATGCACAGAGCTATTATATATAAAAACACAATATTTAAATGTAGAAATTTACAAAATAATAATAATTAATTCATGTTACTCACCGTTTTACCACAAATCCATAATCATACTTTTATTTATTTAACAGATATTTTTGCGCATGGAAACACAAACACGCGCACACACACGCACACACACACACACACACACACACACACACGCACACACAACATATATACACTGCGTATCAAATTATTTACGAGGTTACATTTTTGTAAATATTGAAGGAAAGAGTGAATAAAAATCTATGAAACTTTGGAGAAGTGTTTACAAT
>NC_136490.1:99599292-99629292 GCF_053919585.1 Euprymna scolopes | reverse complement strand
AAATACACAAACACACATATATATAATATATATATAAATATACATACACATACATATATATATAAATATACATACACACATATATATATATACATATATATACAAATATACATACACACATACATATACATATACATATATATACCAATATACATACACACATACATATACATATACATATATATAAATATACATACACGCACACATATATATATAAACATATATATAAATATACATGCACACACACATGTATATATACATATATATATATAAATATACATACACGCACATATATATACATATATATATATATACACACATTATATATATACATATATATAAATATACATGCACACACACATGTATATATACATATATATATATAAATATACATACACGCACATATATATATACATATATATATAAACATACACACATTATATATATACATATATATAAATATACACACATTATATATACATATATATAAATATACATACACACAAATTATATATATATATAAATATACATACACACATTATATATATATAAATATACATACACACATAATATATATATAAATATACATACACACATAATATATATATAAATAGACATACACACACATTATATATACATATATAAATATACATACACACACATTATATATATATACATACACAGTATATATATAAACATACACACATTATATATATATATATATATAAATATAATATAATATAATAATAATTACATTATACATTATATATATAGATATACACACACATTATATATATATATATATATATATATATATATATATATATATATATATATATACAAAGCCAGTCTCCTTGGAACATACCTGTCTCTATTGTTATTTGAGTACGAGTGTTATTCTCCAGCTGACATTAAAGGACTATCTTGTTTTGTAGTTTACACCCCACTCTCTATTGTATTTTTTCGGTTAGCAATATATATATGTACACATTTATGGGGGTGGCGCGGGTTACAGTCCTTTGAAGATTTAAAAAATAATCAAATTGAATATTTAGATAAGTGTTAAAAAATTTAATTGATACATTTATTGGCATCGGGAATTGAGAACAAATATGTAATGGTATCAGAATCGGAAAATATTATGGAATCCTGTGAGGACTAATATATATATATATATATATATATATATATATATATATATATATATATATATATATATACATATATATATATATATATAGTAAGTTATAAAATATATATAGTGATTAAGCTACACTGAATATTCCGCGTTTCATCCAGTCTAAGATGCTTCAGGTTTCAGTGTAGCTTAATCCCCATACATATTTTATATCTTACTAACTTGCTCTACCTACCTATTGAGCACTGTTGACGTAAATACTTCAAGTTTACGCATAAATTTATACTTTCGTATATTAACTTATGTGAGTAAATGACGTAGTTATACATTTATATATATATATATATATATACATATATATATATATATATCGATATTATATTATATACACATATGAATATATATGTGTGTGCGTGTGTGTGCCTGTGTGGATATGTGTGTGTGTGCATAAACGTATATTAAGAGCTTACGATTACCTTTTCTTTCATGCTGTTCTTGAATTTTCTTTTTTGCAGCGGTAAGTTTTATACTTTTCTTGTACGTATAGCAATCTAATAATAGTATACTATTTTTATTGTGGAGATTATTAATCAGGATCGAAAATCGAGAAAAACGAAACTTTAGCTGATATCAGAATCGACATCGGAATTGAAAAAATGTTTACCCATTTTTCGATGCAAAAACTCATTCTCTAATTTTATTATTTATTTGATTTTGTTTAAAGTGAAATCTTCCTCTGCGAATAATAGTGACAATATAATAAGAAGTTATTGGTTCTAAGCTACGACTATAACTCAAATCTGTAGATAATGCGCCACAAATGTTTGGTTAAACGATTAACAAAATGTCTACGCATTTAATATGCACATCTACGATAACCATAGAAAAGATACTCCATAATTGAATATTTAGAGATTTATAAATAATCAAAATCGGAAATTGTATCGGAATTTGGAATTTAGTACGAAATCAGTAATTGTATTTGCATCGGAAAAATATTGGAATCGTACAATCACTAATATATATATATATATATGTGTGTGTGTGTATGTGTGTGTGTGTACATATATGTATCTGTACATATGTGTATGTGCATATATGTGCGTGTATATATATGTATATATATGTATAATATATATATGTATATGTGCGTGTGTATGTATATATATATGGTGTGTGTATACACACACACATATATATATATAAATAAATATAAATATATATATATATATATATATATATATATATATATATATATATATATATATATTGTAGGTTATTTATTTTCCTGGGTAGTTCGAGCTACTTGAATAGATAAAGTAAAGTACGCTACTTCTTTTGATCTCTCAAAAATGATCTTAAGTCTAACTAATAGCGTTTGCATTTCTTTTCATCTTACGCAAACGGCAGAATGTGGCATCTGGATCGAGGTGGGGTCAATTAATGTTACGTAAAATTAGAATATTTCCCAGAATCATTCTACAGGATAAAGTAAAAAATTAAAAAAAACAAAAAAAAACGGACAAACTATAGAGTGCATTTGTTAGACTGTCAGGAATGCACAGTAACAATAAGAAAATAACTCACTATAAAAAAAAAAAATAAGATACTCAATCTTGCGGAAATACCCAAAGTGAATTCACCTTTAAAGAATAGCATCAGTCTGACTTTTATTTCGACAATGTCTTTCAACTTCAAACGATCGAGAATGTTGGAGATAATTCAAATGAAAAAAAATGTCGACAAGTATTTAAAAATAATAGAAACAAAAAGTGTAATTCTCATATGGAAATTCTTTTTTCAAGTGTCTGGGCGGGATATGCTGCATGGGTCCCAATAAATTTTATCTTATTGTTTCGGCAATGTTACTGCCATTTTTTTTTCGGTGTACATATTTTTGTTATATTTTATTATTAAATCAGTTTGTATTTAATTTGGTTATACTTTATTTAAATCATTACCCTTAATGTTTCTTAATACATCATATTCAACCATCATAACATGTTAATACTATATGGTTCATTGCGTTTATAATACAGATTATCAGTTTTACCTTCTTTATTTTTAGCAGATCTCAATCATGTTCGGCAAACCCGAAAACAAAAATAATATTTTCTTACAAAACATTCAAACGAAATCAAACCAAACCGCACAACATGAATAATGAAATATATGACGAATTTCAGGCATAATAACATTTTCCAAAAAATGGTCGGAGTCGACATTAAATATATCGAAAATGATGGTTATCTGTAAAATAAAACAACGAAACAATACTAAGCCTCTTTTATTTTTATTGTGTTGCATGTCTTGGTAATAAAAGCTTTCTTAGATGCTATTTAAAAATGATAGTAAAAAAATATTGTTTTTAACATGCTTTCGTGTTTTTCCTTAATATAAATTGTACATGAATAACAAGCGACGACTTCCTGCTTGGAAGAATATGAGCAACTCCACATAGCACGTCGTTTCCCTCTCTTACTCGTTCAATTGATCCCTCTTTCTCTTTCTCTCTCTCTCCCTCTCTCTCTCTCTCTCTCTCTCTCTCATCTATTTTAAAATTATATATAAAAATTAAAAAAATATCCGGTTATAATTATGTTTTCTGGCTAGTAATAAAACGCGATCATCTCATCGGCAGAACTACGTTGACGTACTGATCACCGTTAAATCGCTGAATTTTAAAACCGACATTGGGCTTGGTTTGAGCTAAATGGGTAAACATTTGGAAACACCAGTCACAGTATGTTGGAGGACGGCGTCGCCTATCTGCAAAAACCGTAAAAGTTAGCATCGTCATCTCCTGACAGGAAATATGCGATGAGGGCGAACCATTTGTGAATTCGATATTCGCTGAAAACTTCATTCTTCGTAGGAATCCGGTTCAACGTACCTAAGATTCATGGCGCTTCGATTGTGACTTCTCAAGCGAAATTTCATCTTCAGTAACAAAAATCGTTTAGAATTTTTTTTTATTGTTATCTTATTGTTTCATACATGCTATATGCTATGCATAACAGGTTGATATAAAAACGTATAATAAAACTATGATTTCATACATAATAATTATATGTGCCCTTTTGCTATACCGCTCCTGATTTTGTTATTAGGATTTTCTATTTTGAATATGTTTCTTTAAGTGCTATTATATCACAATTGCATAAATAATATACATTCATCATTGGAGATTGTCCCACTCGTGATATGTCTGTGATAAACTAGTCATTACCTCTCACGAGGAGAGAATGAATTAGCTTATAAGAGCAACAGTATTTGCTTATCACGATTTTGTTTGTTAGAGTCAGTCGAACATCCCCATCACTTGAACAATCATTAGAAAACTTGATAAAACTATAAGAGATGTTTTTAGAAGTAATTTCAATTTTGAATAAGCTCAATGTTATTTCACAGAATATAAGTCAGTGCAACTTTTGAAAGTTATTTCGGTGATGACATGGTAACGTTTTGCTGCACGTCACCTATAATAGCCAATGAAACTCTGCATATTATGTCACCTTGACCATGATTTTTACATTTCATCTTGAGTTTAAAATGTTCAGTCAAGTTGGACATTTCGACTAAATATCAACTTAGGTGTGAAGGTATGAATATTACAACTGAATCATAGTCCTGTTGGATATTATAATCGAGATTAATAAGGGAGATATTATCGTTTGTTATTATGTATCTTATAACATGGTCCTCTTTTTATTATCTCCTTTTTTACGCCTTCAAATAGCAAAATGGTGTATATAACAATTACACTGTTAATGCATTATCAGTAGACACTCTTGATTATCCTCTTCATCTAATATATTAGAATTCAAATAATTACAGCTTAATATGTTCTATGCATAGCTTTCTTAATTTTCGTTCTAAAAACCATATGATTCTATGAACTAAAACATTCAATTTTTTAATACATCTTACATTTTAAAATAGTATTCTAACCGCTGAGAAAGAATTGTTTTAATATTCCCATTAGCACTTCTGCCCAATGAAAACTTTTGGATAATAATATGATAATCAATAAAGAATCGAAGTCTTCTAAACTTTCATGGTTTTTACCTAAATCTATTTATTACAACTAGCAAGACTCCAGGGAATTCCACTATAATTTGCTTTGACAATACATCAGAAGGAAATTCCTTATTGTTATATATATTTCAAGTCCTGACACACTTGCCACAATAATTTAAAGAGAAATGACGTCATTATCGGAAGTTTAGCCGACCATTTCTATCGCCTTTCCTCCACATCCATTCTAATAAACAGGAAGGTATAAAACCAGGGATGATATTCTAATTAAAACAATCGTCGATCTATGTAAGAATAATCTCAATTCGTGACACACTTATCACCATAATTGGAGAGGAATGACGTCATAACCGGAAGTTTACCCGAACCCTCAACTCGCCTCTCCCTCAATCCACTCTAAAAAAAAAATGAAAGTATAAGGCCTGGGAGGATATTCTAATTAAAACAATCGTCAATCTATGTGAAAATAATCTCAATTCGTTACACATTACCTTAACTTGAATGATGGCGTCATCATCGAAAGTTAACCCCCACCCAGTCTCCTCGCCTATTCCTATTCCACTTTAATAAAAAGGAAGGTATAAAGCCTGGGAGGATATTCTCATTCAAACAATCGTCAGTCTCTGTGACAGCAAGATACTGACTCATGTACACACATTAGGCTGAACATTATAACCGCGCACATATCAATAATGAAAGAAACACATACACATAGTACTAATTTACACAAGTATTCAGGCGGCCATATTTTTTCAGCGCAGCATTGATAGCGAAATGTTTTCTTTTGTAAATATAAAGTATTTCTATATCGATGCTGTTTGGCTTTTAATTCAACACACATTTCTATCTATGACAGTAATGAAGATCTATATCATTTCCTCGGAAAATATGGGCAAAAATGAGATAAAAAATACGATTTTTAACAAGAAGTATTTATGAGAATTAATGATTATTAAGGAAAATTGCAATTATTTCGATCATTGCTGGAAAGTCAGAGACTTTGGGAAACAACAAACATAATGAATAATAAGATATAAAAAAATATTATCCTTTCATCCGAGTCTCATAAACTGTTTTACGTTGTGTGGTTGTCAAATTTACAAAAGAATTAGGAATTAGGAATAATACGTATAAGTTACATATTGAAAAATATTTGCTTAGAACAAAGAATAACTGAAACTCCGAGCGGAAAAGAAACATTTTATAAACGTTATGAATATTCAATTAGTATCTCTATTGTTAAGGCATATTTTATCTTAGTCACATGAGTTTTTATGCAACATTCTACATGTACGATTCTGCTTGTACAAGATATATTGTTTAGTTAAAATAACTATATATCACAGTTTCTGAAATATAACTATGGTATTTGATGTATTAATATTATTAAGGTGTTCATGTATTTAATTCATTATGTTGGGCGTTTACATTTAAGTGTAAAGAGTTTATTAATTCTATGCCTTATTTACTGTACATAACTTGCCCTACATGTAAATACACTTTATGTAAGATTTCAAATGTTTAGACCAAAATTTGTCTGATTAATTTCCTAGTGACCGCAAAGGTCATTTTTTAAACTATAACCCCAGATTAGACCCCTTAACATTTATTATTTTGGTCTCAAATCAAAATACAAAGCTTTACCCATGTCCAAGTTACTTACATCTAAAATTTCAAGTCTTTAGACGAAAATTTTGCGGAGGAATGTTGGTAGAATCTACAAAGGTCAATTATTTCAACTATGACTTTTTGGCAGCCAAACTTTCGCCCCCAAACTGACTAAAATGCTTGTCGTATGTCTGAATACGCGTTATGTATAAATTTCAAATGTTAAGACCCGGAATGGGCTGAGTAGTTTTCTAGACACTGCAAAGGTAAACTCTTTTGAACTTTGCAGTTCAAATTTTCGACGCAAACCGATTAAAAAGTTTGCTCTATCTTTGAATTCCCTTTATGTAAAATTTCAACAGTTTAGACCGGAAATTCGCTTTGGAAATTGGTAGAGACTGCAGAGGTCATTTTTGTTTAATTTTACCCCAATTTTGACCCATTAACATTTATCTTTTGGGGCTCAAATCAAATGAAAAAGTTTGATCCACGTCCAAGTTACCTACATTTAAAATTTCCAGTGTTTAGACCAAACATTGGCGGAAGAGTTTACTAGAGTTTTCAAAGCTCAACTCGTTAAACTTTGACCCCTTGACAGCCAAATGTCGGGCCGAAAACGATAAAAAAGATTGTTTTACATCTCAGTACTCCTTATATCAAATTCCGAGTTTGTAGAGCAAAAATTAACAGAGTAGTTTGGTAGATAAATGTACACCGACACACACACAGATATTCTCACTTCTATAGCTATCTAGATTTATGCAAGTTAATTGTGGTTAGCATAAAATGGGATGATTAAGTCACGAAGCTTAATAATTCCTTTTGACGCAAACGTAAATACCTTCTACTGAAAAATAAAATTTACGTATGAATATGCTAATAATATTAATGCATTATAAATACATAATTAATAACAATCTATCATATCTATACATATATTACCATACCCTATTAAATACGAAACTAAAACGCACGGCTGCTAGTCACATAACTTCAAGAAAATACAGCTATTATACATATATCCTGACACATACAATCAATGGTAAAAAAAGTTGACATCCGTAATAAATAATCATAAGTTGTAATTTGAGACAATCCGAAAAGCAAAAGAGACAACACGTAATGAACACGGAATTTCATCTGTAAAGAGACAATTTAAAAAAAAGTTGCAAAGTGTCCTAGGCTTGCCGTCAAAAGGAGTGCTACGACTTTGTACCCTTCTCTAACTGGCCCCCTCTTTCCCCGACCTGAATCCGTTGGGCTGCTTCATTTGGCCATACATTGGAAACATTACCAGATGAGCCCCAACAACACCAAAGCCAGACTGATCAGCGCTATCCGCAAAATATTCGGTGAATTCATGGCGGCGCTTGTAGAAAAGACATGCTCCCAGTTCCGGACCCGTATTGAGACACTTATTGAGGCTGAAGGATAAGAATCCTACTACATAATCAAGTTACCTGTGATGATTCTTGCTATATGATTTTTAAAATATAGCTGTAGTGTTGTTTGTGTTTACAAATTTATAGTTCCACTCTATACTTATATGTAAACCGTTAGAATGTAAACTACACTTGGTTTAATTGAGGGTTATGCTTAAAAATGTTTTTCTAGGTATTATTTGTTTTTTTTTTTAATAATCATCTCATCTTGGATGTAATTTTCACAAAATTTAGCTTGGAGTAAGCGACGACCTTACTCGTACAGTTCAACTCGATAATCTCTCAAGAATTTCGAAGCGCACTCTTGATTTATTTAAGTAGTTAAGTAACCCTCTTTGATTTATTTAAGACAAGTAACTTGTTTCATTAACTTGACCGGGTCGAAGTATACCATAAAATTGAGAACAGTAGTTCAAATAAGTTCAATAATACAAATTATCATTCGTAAACTAAAAATAATTTTCTGTAACTGAATAAATATCATTAGAAAAACATCGACTGATAAAAAATGTGAATAAAAAATAAGTAAATAAAGTTGGTGGCTATAAAGTATGAGGTAATCTCGTAAAACGAAATTGCTTACTGAAACGGAAGCAGAAAATAACTATGAAGCAAGCGAGCAATAGCAAATATTGTTTTGAAAGAAAAAAAGCTTACCTTATCATATTTTAAATAATTAGGTTTTTAACTAGTGACATATTCCATATTGTCTTTCAAGTAAGGTCGGGTCATCAGGAGAGCATACGCACTTTTCTGAGCCTTTATCTCAGTAGCATTTCGGCGAATCAATGGTGTAAGGCCACAATGAAAATATCAAAGAAAGATGACTTCTTAATATACTCAGTCATGGATATACGAGCCAACTACATGACTGCTAACCCATTTGCATATTCCTTTTAAAAACGAGCATTCGCTAATTCGAAAATTTAAAAAGAAGGGGTTTAATATAAATATCAGAGCAAGAAAAAAGTGAACTTTCCATTACTAAACACACTACTTTCATCAAAGAAAGATACGAACTTTACTATCAATTTATTATAAAATTAAATTCCAAACCATTTTCCTGAATTATATACACAGTGCTGCCAAAAAGAATGTCCACACTTTTCATTTCTTTCAAAAACCGCAAAGTAAAGCTAAATTGAATTGTTTAAACAAAATTTACATCATTTGGTTCGCCTTTTATTCCTCAATAATTTTACCTGTTCATATTTTACTTTTAATTAAAGTATCATAGTGTTCACATCAATTTAAAAATAAAATAATTTAAAATCAAGAAGGTAAAAAGAAACTCCGCAAAATGGAAAATGATTATTTAAATGTAACTTAAGAACAGTAATGCAACACAAATACAACAGGAACACAATGAACTAGTTAATATTTAGTAACATAGCCCTCTGTTTTTTGACAGCCTGCAAATTTTAGACCATTCTCTTGAATTTGTCTGCTGTAATACTAAGGTGAAAGAGTATCCACCTTCTCTGTAATTTTTGTCCAAATAATTCCAGATTTGAAGTTTTATCATTACGTAGTTGTTGCGTGATGTAATGTCATACGTTTTCCATACGATTGAGGTCTGGGGATTGTGCAGGCAAATTCACACACGGTATATCATACTCTTTAAGGAACCACTTCATGTTGTCAGCTGAGTGAATGGGAGCATTATCCTGCATGAAGATGAGATTATCATCCAAATGCCGGCCAAAGAAGGGTAAAAAATGCCTAGTCAGCATATTATTTTAGTTAGTCAGAATTAATTTGATCTTGCAAGTGACATAAACACAAGAAAGATACGAACTTTACTAACAATTTATTAGAAAACATTTGAAGTAATAACGCCCCATACCAAAACTTAACCTCCACCACCTTGCAGCGTTGAAAATGTGGACTTACGATAAAATTCTTCACCCTGTCGTCAACGGTCGTACTGCCTATTATCACTGCCAAGCCTATTGGACTTGCTTTCGACGCTAAAAATCACTTTTGACTAATATAAAGAGTACCAATCTTTATTGCATCTGACGAAGTCCAGAGCACGCTTTCTGTTCTTTACAGAAATCATTGGTTTGCGTCTTCGAATACAGCCTGGCAAAATAAACTCCTTCAATCTGTTCGTAACTGTAGATAGATAACTCTTTTTAACAAGATTACACTGTTGTTTAATTTGTGGAGCTGTTTCAAATATGTTTCTGAGGCTACAGATCTTGACAGCATTGTCATCCCTGTAAGAAGTAACTCTATGAGTATTACGAACACTGCCGGTGTTTTGGTGCTTTTTCACAGTCATTCGTACAGTTTTCTCATCACATTTCAATATGTTGCCGATTTCTCGATTGTATACGCGAGAAAGATGGTGATTAATGAGCTCTTGACGACCACTAAGAGAGATTAGAGGTATATGGAATAAATGGTACATTGTATAATTAAGAACAGCAAAAATTACGATTAGAAATGCTAAAAGGTGGATATTTTAAGCTGGTTTTAAGATAATTTGTTACTGCGGATATCCTTCTTCCCTTCTCCGTTTGAAGCCAGTATGTTTTTTTTAAATTGACGTAAACACCAGGATACTACAATTTAAAGTAAAATATGACCATGTAAAATTATTAAAGTCGAATGAAATAAAGTGTAGATTCTTTAAACAATTACATTTAATTTAACGTAAATTAGCGTTTAAAAAAAATGACAAGTACCGACTTTTTTGGCAGCACTATATATATATATATATATATATATATATATATATATATATATATATATATACACCATTAATAACCCTTATATATTACACTATAGAAATATTCTTGATATTCTTGAACTACACCTCCTATACTATCATTGCACTAAGATTTTATATTTGTACTTACTCCAAATATATTTTCTATCTTAAAAATTTTTTCATCCAAATCTTGATTCACGCGTAATAGTTAGAATAGTAAATTCACAAGAATTCATTCAATTTATATATATATATGTATATATATGTATGTATGCATATATATATATATATATATATATATATATATATATATATATTTACATGGAAGTAACCGCTTATCAAGGCCCGGAAGCCACTCGGGGATAAGGGTTATTGCGTGTACAGTAATCAGTGGGTCAGTATCGTATAAATCGTTAGTATTGGAGATTTGATAAAGTGTCTTACTTAAGGGTGCAGTTCATCAGGAATTTGTTTATGTTGCACTTGAAGACATCCAAGCTGTAGTCAGGTTGGAAACAGGCAAGCGGAAGCGAGTTTAACTAGCGTGCACTTTTAAGAAAGAAGCTTTGTTCATGGAATCTGCTTTTCTCTTTTGGCACAGTTTAAGAGTGGGGACAAGTTTTGATAGTGGTTTAGGCTAGACGGGTATTTAACGTAAAAGATTGGCGAAGGGGGACCAGAACTCGGAGCTCAGACGAGCACTTGCCATGGAAATAACGATAAAACAAAGACAGGTTTGCAACGTCTCTTCTGTGGGAGAGAGATTGCAGGGAAGAAAAAGAGACATCCCCCAATAAGCCACGAAGTCAAGGCAGGGCAGGCTGCTTTTAGCACCTCCTGCCCAGATGTGGTAGCAGTATTCCATCCCTGGACGTACTTGGCTTTTATATAGATAGAGAATTGCATCAGTAGTGAGATATCTCCTGGAGCAATAGAAGGATCCCAATATTTTTCCAGCGACCTTGGCAACAGGCTTGATGTACGTGTTCCATTTCAGGTCAGAAGTAAATATATCAATCCCAGAAGCTTATCAAAATATGGAGCCCTTCCCACTAGACAAGAGTCATCCATTTCAATTGATGTCAAATGAAGATTATAGCGTTGATGATGTAAAGATAGGAGTTTGGTTTTAGATGCATAAAAATTAACCAGCCAACTTTTCCCCCACTGTATCCTGCGATCAAGATCAAAGGAGGGAGAATCAGAGAGAACTTTGTCATTTACGGCCTTAGATGTGTTGCCATAGATAGTTGTGTCATCAGCATAGATGTCAACGAAAAATTTAAGTATGTGGTTTGTGAGATCATTGATGTAGATAAGGAACAGAGTTGGGCCCAGTATGGTCCCTTGAGGGACTCCAGCATAAATACTGAGGGTCTTTGATTTCTGTTCATCAACTAATCAACTACTACTCTTATGAGTCTATCAGAGAGAAATGATTTAATGATTGAGAAATCATTTCCAGTTATACCGTGGCTGGAAATCTTGTGAAGTATGCCCTTATGCCATGCCTTATCTTAACCCTTTGATATGTCAAGGGCAATTGCCCTAGAAAGGAAGTCTTGGTCAGGAGATTCACTAATCCTATTAGATGTAATCGTTAGCATATCTGCTGTAGATCTAGCAGAATGGAAACCATATTGCATGCCACAAAGAATGTTATTTCTGCTGAGGCGGTTGACTACTTCTCTATTTAATATTTATTCCAGTAACTTGCTCATGACACACAGGATGCATATATGCACACACACGCACACACACATATAGAATTATATTTATATGTCCTCTCGTAGGTATTTGAAATCCTGCTAATATTTCCTTACTATGTGTATAAGTATGTATATATATATATATATATATATATATATATATATGTATATATATAGCAATATATATATATATGATTAAAATTGAAGTAAATTATGAAATAAAAATTAAAAAGATAATCATAGTCATATACCATGCAAAAGATAATTAAAAACAAATAAAAGTAAATATATAACAAATAAATACATAAATACACAAAATAAAATCCAAACAAAATAACATATACACTTTAGCTTATAATGATATACTATAATATTAAATGTCTATCATAGTCTCAAATATTTATTTATCCTTGACTGTTTTACTTAGATGCTTTACATGTCTCCACAATTAGAATCTTAAAATACATGGAACATAAACATGGGCGTTCCTTATGAATATTATATACATGAGAACATATCCTGTGTCTTTTTTTTCTACAACATGAATAAATATTGTAAGCCTATAAAATAAATAGCATAAAATATCCTGCCAACAGAAGCAAATTCATTGGATAAAGCTAACTGAAAAATAGAAAATAGTTGTTTTCCTTAAATGTATAATTGAGAATTTTCTAACCCTAAGATCTTTAGCAAATATAATAGCAACGGCCATGATGAACATAATAATCCTAATTGCAAATTATTGACAAGACTTACAAGCTAAATGAAGCCAGGAATTTCAATACATGAATATGCATTAATTAATCGCCATTTTCCCCTATTTTACTTGATTGTATTAATATATATTGCAACTTAAAACATATTCGTACTATTAGGAGGCTATGCCCTATTGTTCTCATCTTGAGTTTTATTTTACTAAATTCTTCTTCAATGAAGCGTATGCCATTCTTCACGTGCATTTTTTTCGAACTCTGGAATGTTTCTATTAAACTCGAGAATTTGTATGCAATTTGGAGCGGAAGCCTTTGCTTACGTCACGAGGGTAGCATGCATTCGTTGCGTCAGCTACGAATGGATAGAGGTCCTAAGTAATTCGCGATTGTATTTTTCGGTCCTCACGCTGAGAATTCTAACCCCTAACAATCAGGAGAATATCACTTTAAAAATTTGATTTTTTTCCAAGTGCTCTACCTAAGGTGCTACGTGTCGTTGCGCACAGTTTAAGAAATCCTAAAAATATATCCCATATAGCATCAAATAGGCCGACAAAACATTACTGATGACTTGCAAAGAAAATGGTTTTCCTTCGTACTGCCACAATAAACACTTTAGTTAAGAATAAAATAAGAATCTATTCTCTGAATAAAAATTGAAATAAATATCTACGGAGAAGTTTATAGATTTGTATCACATATTGAAACTGTCGAAATAAAAATAATGGCTAGCTGATTTGGAAATAATGAATAATGATTCAAATCTCATACTGATGGCACAACTTCTTATATTTATACTTTTATTAACAGAAACTATTTCATTTTAATTTCAATTAAAAATTACGTCACAAGCTCATCGAACAAATTTTGAGTGTAATTTAGCATTAGAGATCGATACTAAAATAAGTATTAAATCAGTATTGGTATTACGATTCGCAAAAAGTCAGCATGATAAAGTGAATTAGTCAATGTAAAGTACATGCATTGAGTACACTTATATTATCTTACATTGTCTTTATAACATGATATATTATTTAAAAACTGCAGATACATTTTAAAGGCATATTAAGAATAATATATTATTTAAAATTTACAAGGGTATTCCCGGTGTTACAGGTGATAAATACGCTAAAATATATTATAATTCATGCATATTTCATATGTACTATTACAGAGCCAATTCTCAATTGATAAAGTGATCAATGTTTAACGATTTGACATTTGAAAACTCTACAAACTCCTCAGTAAATTTTGGATCTAAATACATGAAATCTTAGATGTAGGCATCTCGGACAGAGTTGCAACTTTTTAACTTGATTTAAGCCTGAAACAAAAAATGTCAAGGGGGCAAAAAAATTGACTACTCAGACAATTTGGTATAAACATTTTAAAGTTGACATAAAGTGTATTCAGAGATAGGGCAACCTTTTTTTATCGGTTTTCGCCGATAATTTGGCTGCCAAGAGGTAAAAATACAAAAGATGTGACCGTTCTTTCTCTAACAAACTATTCAGCCAATTTTGGGTCTAAAAATTTAAAATATTACAAAAATGGTATTTAGACATGCAATAAGCTTTGTAGTCAGTTTTCAGGCGAAAATTCAGCTGACAAGAAGTGAAAGTTAAGAGAGTTTACCTTTACAGACTCTACCTAACTCCTACACCACGTCTGTGTCTAAACACTTGAAATTTTAGATGTAGGTTACTTGGACATGTGTCCAAAGTTTTAATGTATGTACGTTATATATACATATGCACATAAAGTTATGAACAGTTCATAGAGCGAGGGCACAGCCGTTTTGAACTGCCAGTATATATATATATATATATATATATATATATATATATATATATATACATACATATATATATACATACATATATATATATATACATACATACATATATATATACATACATATATATATATACATACATACATATATATATACATACATATATATATATATATACATATATATATATATATATATGTTTCAATAAAAAACAGGGATACTTCCTGTTTTGTTCTTTTGCAATCCGTTTTTTTTTTAAATTTTGCGGGTCAATGTTTGACAGTTCTGATCGAGTATATAAATAAATTTATAATAATCTCGGAGTTTTCGACTTTCATGAGCCATCTTCATGCAAGTGATGAATTAAATAATTGCGTTTTGTTAATTTATTGAGGAAGTTAAAAATTTCTCGCTCGACTATGGCACATTTTTTTCACTTGAATAGAACGTTTACACATTGGCCCAGCCAAATGCGAAAGGCGGATCGAAAGAGAAACAAACAGAAATTATTATTCCTTCTGTCCAATGAAACATGCCTGGGAGAAAACATGTTATCCAAATATACTAATATATATATATATATATATATATATATATATATATATATATATATATATATATATATAGTAATATATATATAGTAATATATATATATATATAGTAATATATATATAGTAATATATATAGTAATATATATATAGTAATATATATAGTAAAATATATATATAGTAATATATATATCTAGTAATATATATAGTAATATATATATATAGTAATATATATATATAGTAATATATATATAGTAATATATATATATAGTAATATATATATATAGTAATATATATAGTTATATATATATAGTAATATATATATATAGTAATATATATATATATAGTAATATATATATAGTTATATATATAGTAATATATATATAGTAATATATATATATATATTACTATATATAGTAATATATATATAGTAATATATATATATAGTAATATATATATTACTATATATATATAGTAATATATATAGTAAAATATGTATATATATATAGTAATATATATATATATATATATAGTAATATATATATAGTTACATATATATAGTAATATATATATATATCGTAAAATATATATATAGTAATATATATATATAGTAATATATATATAGTAATATATATATAGTTATATATATATAGTAATATATATATAGTAATATATATATTACTGTGTATATATATATATATATATATATATATATAAAATTAATTATTTCAATAATTATTTAAAGAATAAACTAATTAAATATAATACGTCTGAAATGTTAGGGCGACTAGAATATAAACAAAGGGCAGATAATCTCTCTCTTTAAAGCACTCAGGGAGTGAAAAAAAGACCACAGGCTCGCTTATATATATATAAAAAATAATCAATATTATATATATATATATATATATGTGTGTGTGTGTGTGTGTGTGTGTGTGTGTGTGTGTGTGTGTGTGTATGGGTGTGTGTGTGTGTGTAATGACAGACGTCAGGATTAAAGGGCCCATCCGAATCCAACCAAAAAGTGTGAACACTTAAGGATATATTATAGAATAATGCTGTCATATGGCAGCTCTTATCTTAGGATGGAATCTAATAGTTATCGTTGTTCTTAGAATGGCGCAGCTTTTTACCAACACGAACGCGAACCATTCTACTTTGACATCGACGATGAAGTGGTAATATAAGAAGCTCATTCATGTCCTCTCTTTCTCCAACACTCACTGTTGCTATGTGTTCTCCCATGTCACTCTTTCGTTCTATCGGTCTATCCATCTCGTCAATGTCGATGGAATGCCGGTTTCGTACTGATAAACGTTTGATGATGGTAATATTCCGAGGCTTAAATATCAAGGGTGACGAAGTGCTTGATCACAAGCGAAGCACTAAGATACCTTGAAGACAAAGGCGGATTTTAGTGGTTATCCACCCTAGAACAGCATAAATTTATAAAGGCTAATTTTCTCTGTACAAGTTTCTTTTTATTTAAATAGGAGGAACAGTTGTTATTTCGACAATCAACTTTTGTCCGCTAATCCAATAATGCCAGTATGACATGTCCAAATACACCCTCAGACACAAGGAATAAAAGTTAGAAGGTTAAATTATAATTAATACAAGTACAGTATATCCCCGAGATACGGCATTTAAAATTAGTAATAAAATACATTACAGTATATAAGACATGTATATAATCTAATAATATCATAAATAACACCGTAATACGGGGAAAATACCAAAACCAGGGGTCGGAAAAACATCGTATTCAGCATCGTAACACGAGAAAACCGTATCCTAGGGCAAACGTATCCGGGGTTCAATTGTAATATAATATATACCTATTTACTATGCCTCCCCACGGGACAGAGTTAGACACCAGGGTCGTTTTTTAACGTGGAGGAAAACGGTGCAGATATAAAGCTTGCAAAATTATATCATTATTAAGATTTTACTCGGTTTAAATGCTTTCAGCTTGTACGAGTCTGTGCCATTCTTTGGTAATTTTAGAATTATAAATATTAGAGTATAAGGTTAAGTCGTGGATGTTCATAAGTAAAGGACATGAATATATCCAGCATCCGTAACAAAATCAAAGGATGGGAATCTTATTGCAAGTGCTAAAATGTGTAAAATTGTCCACGGGTGTAGCATAAATAATGATTTAGTAGTATTAAACATTTTACATATAATTGTAAATAGAGTTTGGTAACAATATGAAATATGCTTTGAATTTACTTCCGGTTGGCGTTACTTGTAATCGGCATTAGTCTCTGCTAGGATATTAACCAACATATATGAAGAATCGAAAACAGAAAAGAGTGAAGCTAAACTATTTATATATATATATATATATATATATACATATATATATATATATATATATATATATATATATATATATATAGCTTAGCTTCACTCTTTGCTGAAAATTTACGCATAAATTATATCTTCTTATATTAATTTATGTGATTAAATGAAATAGTTAATGTATGTGATTAAATGAAATAGTAATATATATATATATATATATATATATATATATCTTGCTATTTCATTTAATCACATAAATTAATATAAGAAGATATAATTTATGCGTAAATTTTCAGCATTTACTTCAACAGTGATCAATAGAGAAGTAGAGCCATGTGGTAAGATATGAAAATATTTATGGCAATTAAAGGCGGAATATTCTGCGTAGCTTAAATAAATATTTTCATAAATTACTGTATATATATATATATATATATATATATATATATATATATATAGACACACAAATGATTCTATAAATTAAATCAATAATATATGTATATATTTGTATGCATATAAAGTATATATATATATATATATATATATACGTGTGTATATAGTTAGTTTATATAATAATAATAATAATAATATTTTATATATAATAAAGTATAATTTACACACAGTTTATATATAATAAAGTATAATTTACACACAAACGCGTTCACACTTACTTACACACATACACACGCACAAATACACATACACATACACACACACACACACACACACACATATATATATATATATATGAGTGTGTGTATGTGTATGTTTGTGTGTAAGTACGTGAACGTTTATCAGAGTGTGAACCACTTAGCCTGATTTCAATCCGTCGTCTGTGTTCTTTGAAGCTGATGGTATTGTATTACGGAGTTTGGATATTTCTAATTACAAGAGTTAGACAAAATAGAAGGCAAATGAAAAAATACATTAGATGAAAAAGATAGAAAAATAGATAGCCTATCCATATGTACGGAGATCCAAACGTTTAACGGCCGGTCTCGACGTAGACTTCAATACTTACACATGCGCGGAAATGCTTGGAATTTCGGCCTGCATATATATATATATATATATATATATATATATATATATATATATATATATATATATATATATAACTACTGATGAAGGACGAAATTACTAGGTGTTCTCTTTTTAAAATAATTGTCTTCCAGTGTTATTGTTTTTAACATTGATTTATGGAAAGCGTAGTATATATATATTGTAATTTCGGAATAAAATACATTAATGTATTCTCATAATCGGAAACCTTGTTTAAACTTTTTAAAGTTTTTTTTGTTTAAGCTGTAATTTAATTTAAGCTGTACACCACTGTACTTCGAGAACTTGCACTGAAACCTTTCTTACTAATAGGTTACCACTAATCAAGCCCCGAAAAACACTAGAATATACGTGCTTTCTGGTCAGTTTGGCAATCACCAGCGCAATTAGAGGATTGGAAACGGCGGTGTGAAATATGCTAAAAATTATTAATCAAATAAGGCATCTTAACAATAATTTGATGTTGAAAGAGAAAAGCACTATATTGTAGGGAGTTAAAAACCAACACCATATATTATTACAAATTAAGATCGATCCTGCACTTTCGTAAACTTAATGCAGTATCGTCTGATAATTCTTAGTGGCAAGTAAGCTTGCATAGCGAATGTTGTATTATGTCTGTTAAGTCAAAATTGTGCAACCGTACTTAAAATACAGAAACTTATATCTAGTCACCATTTACAGCATATTTTAATTACTACATTATTCATAAATAATTAAATGTTTTCGAGCATTGCCTTATAGTTTTTTATCCGAATATGCTATGGCCAATCTAGTAAACATATATCCGAGATTTAACAAATATTTTTTAAATGTATTCACTAATCACACAATACTCTCAACTGCTGCGGGTTTTCTCCTTAACTTTAATTCATTCGTCTATCTGATATAGACGCGCCATAAACGGACATATGTACTGTCATAATTTTGACTATATAATTAAACGCCATGTTACGTAGTTATTTTTATACAAGTTTGTTAAACGGTCAGTTCATTGCCTTTTAAATGTGATATAATTTTATTGTGTTTCGTAATAGATTCTTTTAAGATTAATTTACACGTTACAATTGTGTATATTGATGGAAAGTTCGACATCAGCCCTTTCGCAATATTTTCGAGGACGAAAAAAAGGTTCACAAGTATCTTTTTTTAAGTATTGATATCGTCTCATTAGAAGATTTATAACGAAATCTAGAAATATATTTCTATATATTACATGGCATGAAATAACATCAACAATAATGTGCTCTATCTTATGTAATATTTTGTTTTAAATAATATCGCGAGGTTGTATTTTAAATAACAGATACATACTAGAACCATCAGTTCTGACTGGCAGGAAGCGTGAATTTCACTCTTATTTGTATAACTTGAAATACAGAAAAAAAATAAATAAAAGCTACAAATCTATTAGACTGCAACTATAAACCTCATATTATTTTGCAATAAATAATCATTTTTTATGGCATTTTGAACCCTTACGCGTATTTTCTTCTATATGTGTAGTAATAATTAGTGTTAATATCTTAAAACGGTTAATAAGTTCGACATTAATATTCCGAGATGTGACAAAATGTTACATAGTTCCAAACAAATTACAGTCGGAGGTTGTATCAGCAAGAATTTGTAAAAAATAGGAATAACTATGATATTTCAATGCATGCTTCTTTCGCATGTATTATTGTAGAGCAAGTTCTCTCTTAATTATTATATATCTATACAATAGGGATTTCCAAATTTAAAAAGAAAAGGTATCCTCTATATAGTAGTGATTTCCAAATTAAAAAAAATATATATTCCTTGAGTACCATTAGCTACAATCAAAACCAAAATATTTATCTATCCAGCGTTGTTTACTGATAAACTCGTTAACGTTTTAATGAATATGTGCGTATGCGTTGAGGAGATTACAGTTTTATGATTAGAATCTGGCATGTGAACCAAAAATTAGTTTCGTAGAGATAGTTCCGCACACACAAACATAAGATTACTATAATATATATATATATATATATATATATATATATATATATATATATATATATATATACAGGGTGAACAGAAAGTCCTTGGACCAATTCAAATGTGGTTTATTAATAGAAAATTACAAAAGTATAAATTAAACATGAATGAAAATTATAATTTAGGAAACTAAGAATAAATTCAAATTATTTATTTTCAATGTGATGTCCCTTCCTTTCGATTAGACGTTCAATTTTCTGTCTGAAGTTACCAACCGAGGCACGCAGCGTTTCCTGAGGTATTTTAGTCTATTCACTCAGAAGAGATGTCTTCAAAGCATCAACACTTGGATGAGCAACAGAACAGACCTTTGCCTCCAACAAAGACCACACCGAAAAATCCATGGGATTCAAATCAGGCGATGCAGGAGGCCACGTCTCCTTACTCCAGAATCTTGGAAAATGACGTTGGCACCAGTCCTGAGTTTTCTGGAGGTATGGGATGGTGCTCCATCTTGTTGGAAGGTGAAAGGCTGATCTTTGAAGTGTTTCTTCATCTCTTCAAATGCTGGAACCAAAATATCGTTAATGTAGCGATCTGTGTTGATCTTAACCCCCTGCTCCACGAAAATCAGAGGCGACATCCATGATTTGGAGACTGTAGCCCACACCATGAGGAAAGTCGGCTTTTGTCGGCGGAAAACTGTTCTCACGGAGTCATCAATGTCTGCCGAAGATTTTGCGTAAACTCTGTCGTTCTGATTGTTAACAGTCGCTTCAATTGTAAAGAGTTTTTCATCAGAAAAAACGATCTCTCGCTCTGCCGTGCCAGCCTTCAGTTCTCCAAGAAGAAGCTTTGCTCTTTAAAGTCTCTTGTGCTTTTGGGCAGGTGTGAGGTACTGTCTCTTTCTCATCTTGTAGGGGGATAACTGGGGATCGTTTTTTACGATGGTTCTCATCGAGGTCACGCTCACATTCATGTCTTTAGCCATTTGTCTTGCAGACCTCTTCGGGTTCCTCTTTACCCTCTCTCGGACAGCTTTAATCACCTTCTTTTTTCGAGCAGTGCGAGGTCTTCCACTCTTAGGACGGTCTTCAGATGTACCAAGTTCCTTAGATCTGTTCACAACATGGTACACGGTGGATTTAGCCACTTTCAAGAGCTTAATAATCTCTGAGTTTGTCCTTCCCGCGCAATGAAGCTGAATTATGGCCTCTCGTTTGCTCATTTTTCTGAAAGTTTAAACAAAATTATTTTAATATTTTTGTTGAAAATAATTAGATCAATAGTTAGACTAAATACTTACTTTATTTGAAAAGAGAAAAAGTGATTTTAGCAATATTTAATTTTAAAACTAAAAATGGTCCAAGGACTTTCTGTTCACCCTGTATACATATATATATATATATATATATATATATATATATATATATGTATATATATATATACACACTATTATATATATACTATATATACATATATATATACTATATATACATTTTTATATATACTATATATACATATTTATATATATATATACTATATATACATATTTATATATTTCTGTAGGAATATATTTTCTTATAATGTATATCAATCCATATTTAAAAATCTCAATGCAAATACAGAGCAATATAGAAAATAAATGACAACAAATTCAATATGGTGTTATGTAAAAATAAAAAGGTATTTACAATCTTTCTTCCAATTTTCGGATTTTAATCATGTCAAATCACATTTCCATCCCTGTTTACGGATTGATGGTTGTTATTTCTTATGATGAGTTAAGGGTATGATAGATTCACTGATTTATATAATAATTACGTGATTGATTTCGCTACGAAACAGACACTGTCAAGAATTGTATAAGTCAACTTAATTAAAGCAATAAATTATAAGATGGTCAACATTATGAATTTTGGAATATAACTTTTGCCATTTCCTCTCTCCCCCTCTCTCTCTCTCTCTCTCTCTCTCTCTCTCTCTATAATACAATATATATAATATATATATATATATATATATGTTTTATTTTTTATTACCGTTTTATTTGTTTGGCTACATATGTTTCCGATGTTAGATCATGTTTACGATCCCACAGCTTCCAGAAAGCTGTCGGATCGTAAACATGATCAAACAGCGGAAACATATGTAGCCAAACAGATAAAACGGTAATCTATATATAAGCGAAAATGTGGGTATGTATGTATGTATGTATGTATGTATATATGTGTGTATGTATGTTTGTATGGGTATTTGATTGTCCGCAAAAAACTTTCGACAGACACGACGAAAATTCACAAACTGGATATCATCTTGAAGCCCCATCCTTCGCCCGAAAAATATCGAAAAATTGGCCACAAACGTTCATTTTTTCACCCCGAAATCGACAATTTTCGACAGGGGGGGGTCAACAAAAATCGTCTCCACGTGACGACGACCGGTTTTACGCATGCGTTAGATGATGTCATGATCTGATTTACTTTAAATAGTTGAAGAACTGACTAAATTTCTTGTACGTCGCGTTAGCTCAGTTTCTTAGCGCGTTGGTTAATTATCTAAACGTTTTTGCTTCAAATCCTGGTGTGAGATGTCTTTTATTTTTCGCTTTTTAAAATTTAACAATTGAACCAGTGTTATTTAAGCCATTTTTCACATAAAGTTCGTTTATCTGATTTTTTTTTGTCTTCGCTTATCCGCCCCCGACCACACACACAAAAACACCCGGGTATCCACCGTTTTTTTAAATTCTAATATCGAAACAGGCTTATTTAAGCCATTTTTCACGTGTTCGTTTTTCTGTTTTCTTTTTTGTTTTTTTCGATTTTTACATTAAAAATCATTCGTTTGCCTTACGTTAGTTCTTTTTGTGTTTTTTTTCGATGTTTTGATTACCCCCTCCCCCGCTTAAGTTTTAACGTTCGTTTTTATGTTTTCTTTTTACTTCGCTTATAACAAACAAACCTGGTCATTGACCTCATTTGCTTAATAGCTATTGCTTACGTCAACGTCGTCGCCGTCGTCGTCGTTGCCGTCGTCGTCGAAACGCTCGACGAATTCCGTGTGGGGACCTGTCAATTTGGCTTTTACTTAAATAAATTCAAACATCTTTCGGTGGCCGAACGGTTCATGTTTTTTTCACATTTTACTTTCAAACTTTGCCTCCGGGCTTCGGGTTCGATCCTACCTCCCCCCGGTTTCCTTTTTATTTAAGAGCACACACACCTCTAAACACCCGGGCAACGCCGAATAGTCCCGCTAGTATATAGATATAAAAGCGAAAATATATGTATGTATGTATGTATGTATGTATGTATGTGTATGTTTGTGTGTCTGCTAAAACCTTTCGAGAGACTGAACAAAAATTGACAAACTTGGTCTCATATGAAAGCCCCATACTTCGCCCGACAAATATCGAAAAATAGGCCAAAAACTTTAATTTTTTCACCCTGAGACCAGCACTTTTCTACAGGGTTGGGGGGGGTCAGCAAAAACCGTCCTCTCATGACGAGATCAGTTCTACGTATGCGTCAGACGACGTCATAACCTGATTTAGTTTAAATATCTGAAGAACTGACACAATTTCATGTGCGTTGTGTTAGCTCATTAGGTTAAAGTGTTGGGTCATTATCTAAACGTTTTGGGTTCGAATCGTGGTGTGAGATATTTTTTTTCGATTTTTTACATTTTAATATTGAAGCAGCGTTATTTAAGCTATCTTTCACGTAACGTTCGTTTTTCTGTTTTTTTTTTATCGCTTATTCTTAGGTTTTAATCAATACCCCCAACCCCCGCTCGACCACACACACCCAAAAACACCCACCGTTATTTTTTTTAAATTTAATATTGAAACAGGCTTATTTAAGCCATTTTTCACGTGTTTTTTTTATTTTTGGTTTTTATTTTTCAGTAGTTTTAACATTCGTTTTTCTGTTTTCTTTTTGGTTTTTCAGATTTTTAAATTTAACATCGTTCGTTTGCCTTACGTTAGTTTTTTTTGTTTTGATTAGCCCCCCCTCGCTTTATTTTTCAGATAAGTTGTAACGTTCGTTTTCCTGTTTTTTTTTACTTCGCTTATTCTTAGGTTTTCATTAACACACCTACTCACGACCGACCACACACACCTGCAAACGCTCGGGCAACGCCGGGTACACCCCCGCTAGTCTATAAATATAAAAGCGAAAATGTGTGTATGTATGTGGGTTAGTTTGTATGCATGTATGTATGTGTGTTTGTATGTCTCGCAAAAACTTTCCGCGCGAGTCACGGTTTTTCGCCCGATCGGTATCATTTTAAACTTCCAACCTTCACCTGACAAATACTGAAATATTGGCTAAAAACGTTAATTCCTTCATCCTGAAATCAGTAGTTTTCTACAGGGGAGGGGGTCAGCAAAAACCGTCCTCCCATGACGATTTCGGTTCTACGCATGCGTCATACGACTTCGGAACCTGATTTACTTTAAATATTTGAAAAAGCGACGCAATTTCGTCGACGTCGTCTTAGCTCAGTTGCTTAGAGCGCGGCCTCATTCTCTAAAGGTGTTGGGTTCGAATCTTAGTGTAAGATGTCTTTTTTTTCGATTTTTTAATTTTAATATTGAAGCAGGATTATTTAAGCCATTTTTCACGGCTTTTGGGGGGGGTGTTCGTTTTTCTATTTCGCGTTTTCTTTTTTGTGTTTTCCCATTTTTACATTTAGCATCGTTCGTTTGGCTTACGGGGGTTCTTTTTACTTCGCTTATTCTTATGTTTTGATTAACACCCCTACCCCCACACACACCTGCAAACACCAGATCAACACCGGGTAGGCCCCGGGGTTATTTAAGCCATTTTTCACGTGTTTGTTTTTTGGTTTTTATTTTTCAGATTTTTTAAAGATTTTTAACGTTCGTTTTTCTGTTTTTGTGATTTGTACATTTAACATCGTTCGTTTACCTTACATTATTTTTTTGTGTTTTTTTCCGATTTTTTAGAGTTTTAAAATATTTACTTCGCTTATTCTTATGTTTTGATTGACACCCCGCCCGAGCACACACACCTCTAAACACCCGTGCAACGCCGGGTACCCCCCCCCCCGCTAGTAATAAAACACTCTCTTCAGGTTTTTACTAATTACCAGTTTTACCAAATATATATATATATATATATATATATATATATATATATATATATATATATATATATATCATGTACAGCTACAATGAGTAATCGCTGAAACGCGATAACAGTTTCGTGAGCCAAATCAAATGCATAGAATTGTAGTACAAATCAAATTAACTAAATACATCAGAACTTCATTTTAAATTACGCATATGAACCTATAATATACTGCATGGATTGTCACTTGCTTAAAGAGTACTCCTGAGTAGAGCTTAGTAGTTTTAGTACATAGAATTATATCTGACATATAATTTTCAAACTATCATGCATACACATACATACACGCACACAAACATATAGATATCATTATATATCAATATATGTATATATGTATGCCTGTCTGTCTGTATGCATGTATGTATGTACGTATGTATGTATGTATGTCTTTCTGTATGTAAATATGTATGTATGTATGCATACGTGTATGAATGTGTGTATCCACACACGAATAGTTAAATATGAGCGTGTATTAAGCGTTGTTCCTGTGACTCTATTTTGTGGGAACAAAAGGTTGGAAGAGAAAGTCAATAAAGTGCAAAAAGAGACTGTGGCCGTTGGTGACGAATATTTAATGAATAAAGGAACCTCGCTTTAGATAATGTCAATTCGTAAATGTCAATTAATTCCGCTCGCCAAAGATTGCGCTACGTAAATATCCATGTTCATTGTGACATTTTAAACTCTGATTTTTATATTGGTTAAATAAGCTGTCGAAAAGAATCTAAAACAAGCCAAATGTGCGGGAGTATATATAGCCAGAAATAATTTGCTGGAAATGGGGAGCATCTTATAATTGTTGTCAAGATGGAAAGGATTCCTGCCTAATATTGTAAAAGCTGAATAAATTTACCAGCGAGAACTTGATCGTATAGCTTTACCTATACAGCGTTGCTCATATTATAAATAATAGCAAAACACGTAATGCCTAAAAATAATATAATTATTGACAGAAAAATTCTAGTGGACGAAATAAAATTTATCTCAAAATTGGCCTCTTTGAAAACCAATTATTTATTTATTTTTCTTTCGTTAAGTTTGACGGATATTTAAAACACATTGCTCCTTCCTTATATGACAAATAATCTAAACAATGAAATGTTAAAATCAAGACATTTATCATAGTAATCCTTTTATCTACATTTTATAAGGTAATTTAAAATCATGTAATGGTTAACTGCTTTATTTAATTTCAAAAAAAAAAAAATGTGCATTAATTAAGACATCCATCCATCGATGTGGTTAGTAAGTTTCAACCTCGCCGTTTCAATTTGGCAGATCCGATATAGCCGATTCGGTGTGTCATTGAATCGACGAGAAGGAAGATTTGGCGTACAATTAGCGCTTCGTCCTTTTATACAAAGTTTTGTTTATATATTACAAATTAATTCAATAAAAGAATATTTTTTGTTGGAAATAAAAATTATTTAAAGACAACTGCGTTCTGGATTTAAAAAATGAAATATTAATACGATTATTTTTCAAATGTTTTAAAACTAAGACTCGAGCTAACTTGTGTAAAGTAAAAAAAAAAATGACCATTTACATATATTTTCTAAAAAAAATTTGTGTACTATTTTATTACAATTTTTTTTTATTTTTACGAAATACTGTTTGTATTTTTTTTTTTGTTTTCTTTGAATAAAATATTATATTTTTCACAGAAAACGTAGCAATTTTAACTTTTCCAGCCTTTATAATGTTGAAGCTAAATTATTTAGTAATTAATGAAAAGAATATAAAATGTACAACATTTATTTTCTAGTAAAATTTAAAAGAATTTCAACAAGAGTTCTCATATAACTTAAACTAGAATAGTGTAGTTTTACCTTATTAAAAATAATTATTAATTTCGTAGTTATTTCGAGCAACCTTCAGATAATTAAAAATAATATAATGATTTCATTTCCATTCTGATTCTTTTTTATCCGTTCATCAACATCTCCATATTATTAAGTCTTTATGGAGGGGTATATCTAGCGATTAACTTTTCGGGAAATGCATCACGCCACTTCTGAACTTTCTTAAAGACATCTATAAATTTCCAAATAGAAAGAAGATGCATTCCTAGTTCGTACTGTAATCGTCCAATGGAAGATTCGGCGTGATTGTAACCAAAAAGAATTTCGTAAGAATATGATTTTCTTAAAAATAGTAAAAACGATATAAACATCCAAATCTTCGAACCATATTTATTAAAAACACACTACAAAACATACAACACGCACTCGTTAATAACGGGATTATATTTTCATATTGTTTTTATGATTGAAAAAGCCCTTAAAATTTACGGTGTTTATTTATAGCACAAAAAAAATGGCTGATATCTTTATATTGTCTTTCTTACTTAAATAAAACACTTATAAATATTTATTAAAGGTTTTAATCTTTTAAACCTTAATTAGACAACTATTAATCATTAACGGTTTTGCAAAAATATGATTTCTCTTAAAGTTAAAGTTGTTTTCCTTAATTTAAAAAAAATGTTACAAAATCTTTATAAAAATGCTGACTGGCATCATCGGTCCAGAATTTTCCTTCCGCTGAACCGACCGCTGTATCATCGGTTCAGAATTTTCCTTCCGCTGAACCGACCACGCTGCTAAATCGGCTGAGCTTAATTGGCCAAGCCGAAACGTCCCATTCTGAAATGTGTTGAACTTAAATGGATTCCTTATATTTTTTTAGATATCTTTCTGTAATTTGAACACAATCTGGCAAAGTAAATGGAAAAACTTTATTAACAAAATGTGCAAAATTCAAACAATCTTTATTTGTGAAAAATAATGCATTTAAAATGTTGTCAATTTTCAGCTTCGCATATTTGTGCTCTTTCCAAAATATCATTTATGAGAGATTGCAGATTATCTGGATTGCGAGTCAACTCCCTTATTTTGTTCCTGATGGTTTCCTTCAATTCTTGTAGGGTTTAGGTTTTATTAACATAGACTCTTCCTTAAAGATATCCCCACCTGAAAAATTCGGTGGTAGTAAAGTCTCCAGAAGTGGTGGCTATTTGACATTACTCAAGCCAGAGATAAGATTGTTGCCAGGGCATTGCGTGATTTGGTAAAAACAATTTAACAACTTTCGTATATTGATTAATGCTATACCTATCCTTACTTGCCCTCCAAAATATTATCTGTAAAGTATCTAAAATAGAGACAATTATTCATTAATGTGAAAATGACAAAGATTTCTAATCCTTCAGTGAGTTTTTAATCACCATATCTATATATATATATATATATATATATATATATATATATGATTGTAACGTCTTGTATGACGAGTGCCATTCCCTCAGACATTTAAAATCCATGAGCCCACATGCCTGAGGGAGTATCTATACAAATATGATGTTACAGAGTTTTAGCTTTGTACGACAGGAAAGTATCTCCTTGGTTCAAAATGTTGAGATCCAGCAACAAGCAAGAGCAAGATAGTCAGCAACAAATTAAACTGCAGACCAGCTAAATGCAAGTAATGGTCTTCCGCTTTATGGTTTTTTTAAATCAGAGATTTGCTTCTCCTAGAAAGGTTGCCTTCACCACGGCTTACGGGAGCCCTCTCCACCCCAATACACATATACACATACACAAATATACACGGTGCTAGTTAGCCGTTGACCCAGAAAAAGAGTTTTTTCGCCCTTTATACATATACATATACATATATATACACATATATATATATATATATATATACATACAAATATATACATATATATATACATATATATATATACATACAACTATTTACATATATACAAAGTCTTCGGAACAAGATCAAAGTGC
>NC_136490.1:99584292-99594292 GCF_053919585.1 Euprymna scolopes | reverse complement strand
TATATACATGTGTGTATATATCCATATATATACATGTGTGTATATATATACATATATATACATGTGTGTATATATATCCATATATACATATACCGTGATGATCATATTTATTGGCACGGTAAAATAAAAGTTAAATTTTGTCTAATAAATTCTAAAAAAGGGATTAAATTAAAGAAAATACCAATTATATTATGTATTTTTAACTGGCCTTTCCGATGCAGCAATCGGATTTTAGAAAAAATAAATAACAAAGGAACAACAAACATAATTGCAAAAAACCCTTGTTCAAAATTATTGGCACGGCTTTGTTTTTCTTTTAGTATCAGTATAATATCAATCAATTTCCGGTTTACGTGCTTTCTGAAATTTTTAATAGCCATATTATGCTTGTTTAACGCTAATTCAGTGAATAATTTTTTTCAGATAATTTTTAGAAAGCGATTTATTTAAACTATTATAAGTGACTAAATTATAATTTTCAATCGCCATGGTTAAAACTAAGGAACACAGCGAAGACGTCAGGAAGCTTGTTGTAGCATGCCATACCAATGGGGAGGGCTATGATAAGATTTCAAAGAAGCTAAACCTTCCCAAATCCACTGGTAGAGCCATAATAAACAAGTTCAAATCGCAAGGCCACGTTATGAGTTTAGAGGGTAGAGGGAGAAAAAGGATTCTTTCCCCAAGAGATGAACGGAAAATTGTTCGACAAGTAAAACAAAACCCAAGGATCTCTGTTGGGGAGATTGTTGATGAACAGAGCACCTCTGGAGTGAATGTATCTCGACATACAGTTGGTAGAGTTTTGAAGAGAGCTGGTTTAAAAGCATGTCGTCCGAGAAAGACTCCCTTATTGAAGCCTATGCACCTGAAAGCAAGGCTAGCCTTTGCAAAACGTCATATTGATAAAGATGTTGCATTCTGGAAACGTGTTCTATGGACTGACGAAACGAAAATAGAGTTATTTGGCCATAATAAAGTGTCTTATATTTACAGAAAATCTGGCGAAGCTTTCCTGCCTAAGAACACCATACCCACAGTGAAGCACGGTGGAGGCAGTTTGATGTTTTGGGGATCCTTAGCTGCCTCTGGACCAGGGCGACTTGTTAAGGTCAGAGGTAGCATAAAAAAGGAAGATTATGTTAAAATATTGGATGAAAACCTGAAAGACTCTGCTAAAGAGCTCTCACTTGGTCGTCGTTGGTGGTTCATGCAAGATAATGACCGAAAGCATTCGGCTAAACTGACTAAGAAATGGCTTGAGGACAATTATATTAATGTTTTGGAGTGGCCATCACAAAGCCCAGACCTTAATCCAATTGAAAATTTATGGAGAACATTAAAATTGAGGGTAATGCAAAGGAAGCCTAAGAATCTTATTCAATTGGAGGATTATTGTCAGGAAGAGTGGGCTAAAATTACTACTGAAGAGTGCAACAACTTGGTTGTAAACTATGAAAAGCGACTGAGGAAGGTAATCAAGGCCAAAGGCTTTACAATTGATTATTAAATAAATCGTGCCAATAATTTTGAACAAGGGTGTTTTGCAATTATGTTTGTTGTTCCTTTGTTATTTATTTTTTTCTAAAATCCGATTGCTGCATCGGAAAGGCCAGTTAAAAATACATAATATACTTTGTTATTTTCTTTAATTTAATCCCTTTTTTAGAATTTATTAGACAAAATTTAACTTTTATTTTACCGTGCCAATAAATATGATCATCACTGTATATATACATGTGTGTATATATCCATATATATATGTGTATATATCCATATATATATATATATATATATATATATATATATAATTATATATATATATATATATATATATATGTGGGGGGTGAGAAGTATGCCATTCTGGTAAGAGAGAAACTAGCAGTGTACAATTATGAAAAATAAAAAGAGCATAAAGAAGACAATTCCAGGGCGTCTTTATTTCGAATGCAAGTTGTTCTTACCCTTTTATGGTTACGTTGATATTGTGAAGATGAAAATATATAGAAACTTTCTACCTCCATTTTCCTAAAAAAATTTCAAGGAAAAATCCTTCGATACATCATTAAATGTTGCGGATTAAAAATCAAGTATTCATTCGTTTACGAAGAGTATTCCACTCATACTACATCTGGTAAAAGAACATGCCCTTACATTCTATCAACAATTTCAACTTGAATGATTAAATCCACAACACATAATTCCTGAGATATTTGAATGACATGTAGTCTAGTTCTGTAGAAGGGTCAGAATGACCTCCACTCACCAAAACGTGATGTCCTGTCATTCTTGTAGTGTGATTACTACTTGAACCACTTCACTCGGTTCATAACTTTATTGCTTTGAAGGAGGACTTTCTTAATATATTTTAAATGTTTCGTTACGGGTTTGACAATATTTTTTTGGTTGCTCTTAGCAAGATTTAGGTTAATATACTCAAATCCCAACGAAACGCATGGACATTGTGGCAGAATAAATAAGTAAAATATTCATGTAATACTTATCTGGATATATCCTTAAATCCGTGACGACTTTCTCTCCGCGTAAGTATCAACAAGGTGTTGGTTGTATTGGTGATTTGATGAAACTAATAAAAATAATATAATTATATTATGAAGACTTGAATATAAATTTCAAACAAAATAAATGTCTGTTTTTTTTTGTAATAAGGTGTTGTTTTGTTTTTAAACGTATATAATACGTATTTTATTTTATTCATATAATTTATATGTTTTGCAGTTTATCAGTAGGGCTATGGCAATAGCATATATTTTATTGTTTTGATTTCGATACACAATTAATCAACCGAGAACCACATCACTCTACATAAAAAACATATAAGATATCAATGGATATATACCTAATAATCAAAACAAGGAAAAGAATATGCTGTTGCCATGCACCTATTTATCATGGAATACTAGAACGAAAGATAAATGCACGAAGAACAGTCTCCACTAATGAATTACAATAAGAATTGAATGCACATTATAAGTAAGAGTTATTGTTTTACCAGAAAAATTGGAAAGAGGACACAATGCCTTGTTCTGAGTTGTTACTTAATCAATAATACCAGTATTTGCACTGATTTTTACCTTTTTTTTAATTCAGAATAAAGCAGATTGCCATTTGTACATAAGAGTGTACTTTTTGGAACATATTTGCAGAAGACTACATGAGGAGGTTAGCAACGAGATGTCTGCTCAAATCACACTTACATTTTTAAATCTTTAGATTTCTAAATCTTTACACAGTCACGTAAACAGTAAACAGAGAGAATTCCAAAATATAATAATGCGAGAGAAAAACATTTCAATGGCTTTCTGGCATCTAAGGTTTTCCAGAGTTAGAGGATCTGACTTCGGGTTTGTCAAAGTATATCCATCGAGAGGGCACAAGTGCAATGAGTTCATCAAAGTACATTCTATTCAAGTACTTGTAAAATAGGAACATAGGTGCAATATTGCGGCGAAGGGACAGTAATTAGAGCTATGTAATTACTGCTGAACTTACTCTTTTTTTACCTTATTTAAGAGGAAGAGATTAGTAGCAAATGATCCAGCCCAGAGATTGCAACACTATTCCATACATGGGTGAATGGCGGATTTGTAAAGAAACAGAATAATCCCAGATAGGAGTAATTTTCTAGCACGATGAACGGAATTCACATTCTTTGCAGCAGCATTCTCAATATCCTCATTGTATTTGGCAAGTGCCTATGAATGTTAAACAAATGAGTATGAAGGAAGATACTACTGGTAAACGCATTAGCTTAGATTTTAATTATGTGTATACGATTATAAATTCGTATGTCTTGGATCAACTCCTAAACTAATTAAACGGTCATTATGAATATTAAATATGTGTATATGCTTATATATTTCTATGTATTGGATCCCCTCCTACACTAATTGACTGAAAATTATGAATTTTAATTATGTGTATATATTTATATATTTTTATGTATTTGATTTACTGATAAATTAATTAACCGATCATTATGGATTATGTGTATGCGTAGATGAGTATATATTTGTATGTATTTGATTCAATCCTATACTAATTAACTGAGCATTATAAATTTAATTTTTATATATGTTTGTATATTTGTATAAATATCATATTCCAAAAATCACATACAAGGATCACTTACTTTTTAATGTATTTATGTGTATAAAAAATGCTATCAAAGAAATAAGGTACTTGTGTAGTATAGTACCCGTATGAAAAACAAAGAAAATATTACCTGTGACATACATAAAATCATCAAAACCGAAAATCACGTTTAATATTCGAGTAGTATGACTTACCTGTAAGAAATAAGGTGTTTCTTCACCATGCCAACCAGATAAAAAGAACAAACAAATTTGTATCCCTGGTGTACAGAAAATGTTACACAACAGAAAATTAGATAAACGTATCACGTTCTTTCATTTTTAAATTAGTAAAAAAGGGCTTGTATAGTATACTACACGAGAAATAAGATACTTGTACGGTATAGTACGCATATTAAAAAACAAAGGAAATCTTACCTGTGACGTAAATAAAACTAATAAAAAACGAAAATTATGTAATATATTCGAGTAGTATGACATTTGTTTAAAAAATAAGGTGCTTATTTAATATAGCACTCTAATATAAAAACAAACCGTCAACTACGGGAAGGTTTGCACAACAAAAAATTATGTAAAATCATCGAGTAGTTTCATCTATATATTAGAAATAAGGTACTTGTACATTATCCTACACAAGAGATAAGGTAATTGTGCAATATAATAAAAAACAAAGAAAATTCTACCGGTGACGTGCATATAAGTTATTAAACCCGAATCACGTTATATAGTCGAGTAGTATGAATTTTAAATGAGGGATAAGGTGCTTCTTAACAATAGCACCCAGATGAAAAAAATAAAAAATAAAATAAATTCTTACTCTAGACGCACAAAAATTTTAGCACAACAGAAAATTACTTAAAAGTATCGAGTGCTTGCATTTTAAAATTAGAAAAAAAATAGTACTTTTACAGTATCCTACCCAGGATATGAGGTACTTGTAGAGTGAAGTACGCATATGAAAAACAAAGATATTCTTATCTGTGAGGAACATAAGTTATCAAAATCGAAAATCATGTAATACATTTGAGTTGCATAACATACAAAAATCCGGTGCTTCTTCACTATCGCACTCTGATGTAAAAAAAAAAAACACACTTACCTATGACATACCGAAAATTTAGCACAACAGAAAGTTATGTAAATAATTTAAAATATGTGTTGTACATTACCGGCCCTAGGTCAGGAAATTTTTTCCACATACGTGCTGGAAATTTCTTGTCTTAGGGAAGGTACAATTATTTCATACATATGATGTGTAATAACCGTCCTACGGTAGGTAAAATTATCTTTTGCTCAAGATGCCAAATGATACATAGACATAAAACTTCCTCTATTCTAACTATTCCAGGTATGTTCAAATTTTTTCTCATTGTTTTATACGATACCGAGCAACGCCTTTTGGTCTTGCTAGTATATCATATGCATAATATAATATATATATTACATTCATATACATATATATACATATATATATATTCATACATATATATTCATACATATATATATATACACACATATATATACATATATATACATATATACATATATATACATATATATACATATATATACATATATATATAAATATATATATACATATATATACATATATATACATATATATACATACATATATATATATACATATACATACATATATATACATATATATACATATACATATACATATATATATACATATATATATATACATATATATACATATATATATATATATATATATACACATATATATATATACATATATATACATATATATACACATATATATGTGTATATATATACATATATATACATATATACATGTATATATACATATATACATATACATATATATACATATATATACATATATACATATATATGCATATATACATATATATATACATATAAATATGCACATATATACACATATATATACACATATATATGCATACGTATACATATATATACATATATATACATATATATATATAAATATATATATACATATATACATACATATATATACATATATACATACATATATATACATATATACATATATATACGCATATATATATACATACATATATACATATATATACGTACATATATATACATATATATATAAATATATATATACATACATATATACATACATATATACATACATATATATACATACATATATACGTACATATATACATACATACATATACAGACATATATACATATACATACTTATATACATATACATACATATATACATATACATATATATATATATATATATATATATGTATATATATATATATATATATATATATATATACGAGCAGATCACCATATACTAACTACATCACTCTGACTGACATTACAAACATTTAATGAAATAAATGTTTAAAATTCAACAACATTGCTCGTGGTTTATTGTAGCCGAATGGATATGGTGCTAGCTAATTTAGCCAAAGATGGCTCCTGTCGCCGGGTTCAAATCTATCTACCGGTGTTAATCCTGATACTCTGCACTGAAGATTCTCGAAAGGATTAAACACTAGTGTCTGTAAGTATTTACTAATTTAATAATTATTATAGTCAATAATAATCAGCCCTATTTAAAAAAGCTCGTTTCTCGTCGTTGAACACGTTAAGTTGAATTAAAAGTCGGTCAATTTAGCTCTTACGCGCCGATCGTCATATAATGACTATATCACTCTGACTGACATTACAAACATTTAATGAAATAAATGTTTAAAATTCAGCAACATCTCTCGCGGTTAATGGTAGCCGAATGGATATGGCCCTTGCTAATGGAGCCAGAGATGGCTTTTGTCGCCGGGGTCACATCTATCGACTGGTGCTAATCGTGACACCCTGCACTGCAGATTCCCGAAAGGATGAAACACTAGTGTTTGTAGGTATTTAACAATTATTACAGTAAATATATATATATATATATATATATATATATATATATATATTTGCAGAATCAAAAAAAATATAAAATAATTGCCACTTAGACATAATGGGCTACTAGTATATGATTTATTTTGAGATTCGTTTTTAGATAAACATGACTTCAGATCAAATTTGGTGGTGATTTTGATTTTATTCGTTATTTTTTTTTTTTTTGTGTACTCATGTTCACTCCTAAATTGGCATTCCGCCACTTGGAAGTAATCGGCTACTATTTCCGATTTTGCTTTGGAAAGATTGACAAGATGTTGGTTTACGTTACTACAAACTGCTGCATATTAGTACAGAAAGGGAAGCAGGTAACTGGAGAGAATTCCAAAGCGTTACTTTGAGAGACAAGAAACGATTATACTAGAAAACTTTTTCACATTTAGGAACCACAACACTCGACGAAATTAGATTTTATAACTAAGCGGATTGCTTTGGGATATGTACATCGAGGGGGCACAAGTGCAACGAGTTTATCAGAGCGCATCTATTAAAATAAGTGGACAATAGGCACAGAGATGCAACATTGCAGTTATGGGACGGGGTTGAGCTTAGTTGACAATCAGCCGCCTATTAGATTGAAAACTGTTTTGGACCCTAATAGAGAGGGGCTAGTGGTAGATGCACTAGCCCAGATGCGTAACAATGCTCTATGCATGGCCGAATGGTATCCTTGTAGATATAAGGTGTAATTAGTTTTCTAGCTCTATAGAGGAAACCCACCTTCATTGCTTCATCTTTCAAAATGTACACAGTGTATTTGTTCGAGTTCATATTGCTAGCAACTATTAGGCTAAGGTTTGTGAGGGAAGAATTCTCACGTATGCATTATTTGCCATGGACATCAGCGGTTAAAGATGCGTATTGTAACTGTTACAGGAGAGCAGCTGAATCTTACTCGTACTAGCATTAAATTTTACCATACATTTGCGACCCCATTCCATTGCGGTCTAGAGGTCATTTTTAAACGATTCTGCCATTGTCTTAGATTTTTGTACATTCCGTTTTTCCTTCATGCATGTTATAGCGAGTTGCATTATCAGAAAGTATACCCATCTCGGGCACAATATTATACAAGAGGTCGTTGATGAATATAAGCAATAATGGTCAAGTATTGCCCCCTGAGTCACTTCCGCATTAATGTCATGCTGCTTGGATATACGTCTATCAATGATAACCTGGATCGTCCCATTGTCGAAGAAGGATCTACTTGTATTTAGTATATGTTCAGTTATACCTAGCATTTAATTTTCCTTAACATAGATTCGTGCTAGACTTTGTCAAAGACATTGGATATACTAAGTAGTGTGATATGTGATTTCATTGTTAAACTGGTCTGACGAGGATTTGTACATCGCAGCATCACAAGAGCACTAAGTTCATCAGAACATATTTCCTTAAAATATTTGTGAAACACGCACAGTAATGCAACATTACGGCGATGGGGCAGGGATTGGTGCTTAGTTGCTAAAGCGGAATTGAAGCTATCCACATAAGATGTGCAACGATACCAATGCATGGGCGAATTGTGGCTTTGTAGAAGTACAGGATAATTTCAAGTACGAGTAGTATTCAAGCACGAAAGAGGAGAATCTATCTTTGCTGCGGCAGCTTTCACAATGTCCTTAGTGTATTTGTTCCAGTTTATAATTCTTGTGAATGTTACGCCGAGGAATTTAATGGAAGGATTCTCAAGTAGTGTTATATTTGTTATGGATATCAGCGGTATTGTTCATTTGTAACTATTAAAGAGGGGCAGCTTAATCTTATTAGCGTTAAATGTTACCATCCATTTAGTACGCATTCCATTACGGTCTAGCAGTCATTTTCTAAGAATGTTGCCATTGTCTTAGATTCGTGTACACTCGTTTTTCCGTTATGCATGTCATAGATTGTTGTATCATAGGCAAATCTATACATCTCGGACACAATATCATCAAGCAGGTTTTTATGAATATCAGAAATAATAGTGGTCTAAGTATCGATATCTGTGACACTCCTGCATTAATATTATGCTGTTTTGATGAAGGTCCATCAATGACAACCTGGATGGATAGCCCTATGTTCTAAGAAGTATTTAATTATATCAAGTATTTTCCCCGTTATATTTTCATTAGCCACCCTTCGTCCGAGATTTTGTCAAAGGTATTGGATGTATCACGGGATAGCGACCTAGTTTTGTTCAGTTTATTTAGTCCATGGTATATGCATTCAGAGATAGTTGTTAAAATGTCTACCTAAATTCATATTGTCTGTCAGAGAGAAGAGTGCTTAATTGATTAAGGTGTCAAAGCTTTTAGCGAAGATGAGGAGATGGTTGATATAGCAGTAGGTGAGCATGTCAGTTTTTACACGAGAATTCTTATTCACTAGCACTAAACAGGTTATATCTCCCCTATTAGAGGAGGTAGGATTCAGGAAGGCATTTGTGGTTGAGTTTTTAATGTACAGGAGGCTAACTCAGCTGAGCAATTCTTAATTTGTATAGCAGGGATGAGATCATTCACACACTAATTGGAAGTGTCTAAGTCTTTTTTATGATATCGCAGACATGAGAAGATGTGATTTAAAAAAAAATTCAAGTGGGTGTTCAGTCCGCATAGAGAAATTTGTGTGAGAGTTGTTTGTTGGATCTCAGATAGAATTGTAAGAGCAATCGCCGGGCAAACTGTTCCGTTTGTGACGGTTTTGGTGCTGACCAGTGTAGTAATTAGATTGCTCTTACATTAACTACACTATTACACGTTTTCCAGAAACCACGAGTCTCTCTCTTCCGCAATTAGATGCGTCCCCTGGTTAACTCCGCATGCATTCTTTTGGCTATGTTTATTTATTCCCTTACAATGAACGTTAGCATCTATAAACTTTGCCTATTTGTATTTGACTAATGACGAGATTATTTTACGAGTGTATATATA
>NC_136490.1:99561792-99579292 GCF_053919585.1 Euprymna scolopes | reverse complement strand
TCTCTATTACAAGAAATATCTATAAGAAGACGAACTGCGGGGAACGCGTTTACTCTTGTTATTTTTTTTCGTCTTGACTAGAATAATAGGACGTGGTTCCTTCAATACGTAGTAGTAACCGTGTGTCGATTCGAATATATATATATATATATATATATATATATATATATATATATATATATATATGAGAGAGAGAGGGAGAGAGAGAGAGGCAGACGGACAGACAGACAGATAAAAATAGATAGAGAGAGAGAGAGAGAGCGAGCGAGAGAGTAGCAGTGGGCGCTTCTTCGGGTCTCTATCAACAGTGGATCTCTTCTTCAACGTCGTTTATCATAGTTCTTTTGTTTGTTTGTTTTTTGTATACAGAAGCTAGCACCAGCAGCAGCCGCAAGCAAGGAAAAACGAAAGTTATAGTCGTAAAGAAAGAAGGAGAAAGAAAAGAAAGAGGGCGAACCGTGTAGCAGTTGCTATTCGCGTGTTGTTGCGACTTATGGGACAGTTGGTCGTCTCTTCTTGTCTTTCGAGGGCTTTTAATCTGCGCGAAATCAAATCTTTCGTAAACTTTGGCTTGCTCCACACTCCTGTTGAATGGAAAGTAGAAAAAAAATTGGAGAGTAACACAAAAAAAAGCAAATATACGCATCCACATAAAAACAAAACAAAACAACAACAACAAAAAAAAGACACTGCTCATCAAGTGGGAAATAGATTGTTTAAAATGGCCAAGAAAATAAAATTTTGACTGGGTAGAATGAGTTGTACATATTTCTTTAAAAATCAAAAACTCGTTCCTAAACAAATTCAAAAAACTCCGAATAAGGTGTACTTGTTTTCAAAAATAGTGATGTGAATAAATTAGACATGAATTTCTCATGAATTTTTTATAAGCGTTCTTGAAAATCATAACGATTAACGTGTATTTTAATATTTAGCATATAAGTAAATTAAATTACATATTTAAAAAAAAAAACGTACGAATGATTCTTTCGTGTTCACAGATATTTAATGTCGTTGCAAATAATTTAACCCAAATTTGGTTTGCGTATGTAAAAACAATCCTATATAGTTATTTCTTCTCTGAAAAATGGTTAAAGAATACTAAATATGAAAAAAAGTGTGAATTTGTTTTTAAAAAAATCACACAAGTATGAAACTGCGTTAATTAAAACGAAATAAGAGTTGGTTGTTTTTTTTTTTTTAATTTTTAACAATGCTATTATGGAAACATCTTGGAGCCATTTTTATTTGATCTCACTTCGTATCGAGTGTGGGTACGAGATAAACAAACATGTCAGTATTTGACGGACAATGTACATAAATCTTTCTTTATTTTAAGTAAGTATTTACATTGATTGAATAATGTTCTTTTTTCTATGAATTTTTTCGACTTTATTATTTGTTTGTTTGTATGTCAATAATCTTTCATTTTTTTGTTTGTTTGCATCATAACTTGCTGACATGTTTTATGAAATGATAATGATTTATGTTATTTAATAACACATGTGCTTTTGGGGGAGTGTCATCCGCGAACACAATTATTTTACTCTCTTTGCGACGTTGCCCGGAAGTCTTTTCACTTTCATTTGTGTTTCATGTATATATCCCCGTCTAGTTTTATTTTATTTATTTTTTTTTTTTGCAGTTAATTTATCGTAAAAAGATGCTCGCATATTTATAAAACATAATTAAATGAAAGAACTGTGTCACTTAAAACAATATTGGTTTCGCAATATATAGGTCGAATAGTAGAAGAACGTGCAGGGATTTAGTAGAGACACAAACAAACAAAAAATAATATAGTATACAAATGTTACCAAATATATAACACATGTAGCCAATGTCAAGATAACTAATTCTTCTACCTACCTGGATGAGGGTTGTGTACATTAACGTATTTTAAACCTGTTATTTGGTTCGAAAAACAAGAAGTGCATAGTTAGTTGACCCGACAACAACATATCCGACAACAACGTGCTGTCCTCGGAGTGAGATGATGGCTCAAACCCCGACAAATAAACAAAAGACTGATTGAAATCCACCAAGTGTTGTCGTGACATTCCCATTAGTATTTTGTTTTGTTTTAAAGATATAAGCGATTATCGAGAGTTCCCAGTTGAACATCTGATGTCGGGCATCTTGTTGTCGTTCTAACTTATCAACTCGCCAGTACTTGTGTATAATTAAATAGACGCTTTAAAATATGTTCAACAGTACAAAACTTATCCACGTAGGTAGAGGAGTAACTCATTACCTTTGATGACATTTATTTGTTATATATTTGAATTGTTGGCCCTTTTTTCGTCTGTAGGCAGCTATGCTATGTCTCCAAAGGGGCTTATGCAGGATAGGGACCGTGCTGAAATAGTAACGTTATTATTTAAACACTCTTTCTTAAGGTGAAGTCTTAACTATTTTGTAATGCCACCTTATAATTTCTTAAACAAAAGAAAATGTACACATTGAATTTAACTTGAAAGTCATATTCACATGAAGCGCAGCCCGTATTCACCATGAATACCCCCACCACAAGAAAAACGTGTATAGTATTGACATTTAGAAAAAATACAAAAAAAAACATTAGAAAGCTATGTTAACAATTTTGTAGATTCACCCGGTTGTCTGACGCAAGGTGGCGATTTAAATCGGGAAAATAATTTCAAATGTTAATTTTATATCTTAGATTTTTGAACAATAATATATTAAACGCAGATGTGTATGCTAGTTTCTATTTTGGCATTTATTATTATAAAAATAAATTATATACTTTAATTAAATGTTCTTTTGAATTAAGTAATGAATTATTTTTAATTAAATTATTAAGAATTTATTTTTTCAATTTAATACCTCACATATCCTATTATTTACACTAGATTTAATTAATAAGATAATGTAAGTGATTTAGTTTTAAATTAATTCCATATTTATCACTCTATTAGTCTTAAAATAACTATTTATCATATAAAATTTTATTTTAAAGAAAAAAAAATAAATGTTTGAAAATAATCGAATATCACTTATATTTAAGTGTCGTTTTAATTTTTTTTTTTAATTTTTTTGACGGTGCAGACGTATAGACGACACTAAGTGCAACCGTACCGGTATCAGGTTAAAACCTAACCTCGATGTGAATATGTTGCGGTTATCAAACCGGACTTCCTGTCTTAGTTTAAAATAAATAAACAAATTGGCATGAAAGGAAATATGTGAAACTTTTCAAGAATTAAAAAAGAAATTATTATTTAAATATATTTTACGGATCTGTATTAAACTAAAACAGGAAGTCCGGTTTGGTAATGCACATTTTCATATCGATGTTAGGTTTTCACCTGACACCGTATTATTGCACTTACAGTCACCTATATTTCTGAATCGCCTTCTTTTTAATATAATCACTAATGGACACTACGCAAACATGGTTATTAAAGTAGGTAGACAGGAAAGAGAATGTTTAACAGCTATGGTCTTTCATTTTACTTGCCTTCCCACGAGGGCAAAGTTAGACACAGGGTGGACTTTTGATGTGGGGAAAATCCCGCCCCCCATAAAATTGTTAAAATTGTATCAGTCATAAAGGACTTTTCTTACACTAGCCGAGGACAGAAGAGGTGAAGTGAATAATCAGAACAGATACTACACTGTGATTTTAGCCCGGGTCTTTCATTTTCATTCAGAAATATATATTCGTACAGACATTGCTTATAGAAAAAGTATAAACGCATTTGAAACAATGTAATTTAAATTCCCATTAGTTATACATTAACCAAGTACAATTAGTTCCAAAAGGTTAATCTTAAGTTTAGAATTAAAAAATTAAAACTCTTTTGATAAGGGACAAAGGTTGAATTACACCGACTTTTACTGAACAAAACATGAAACTTGGGTTAGTCTACAATTGTATTAGTGTGGATGTACCTAAATTTATTAAATTTACTGTTTATTTTAGTTTCTGGATAATAATAAAGATTATACAATTTTTATACTCTAACGATATTAACACGGCATTTTATCATATAATATACCTTCCACCGTTCAATACATGCATGTGAAATATAACGATCTAATTGAAACGTATTCATAATTCTTTTGAATAAATAAAAATTCTTTAACTTTAAGATATTGTAAATAATAACAGTTATATAAAGAAATCAAGACAATTATTGGTGTCGGATTTTACGGCATACCACCCCCTGCTAGTCATGTTATGTAAACAGGTTTTGTATAAGATTGATTTAGAGATTGATTTACAATGGTTTCTGTTTGTCAAACGACATTTCCAAACTAGTCAGCAGTTAAATAGTTAGCAGATCGTTTATCTTAATTTTGTATGTTTATTTACACGAGACATCTATTTGGTAAAGGAGGATGGCAATGTAAGATATGTGAAGAAATGTTCAATTGTTAGTTGTAAGACTCCGAACATTCACTGGATCGAAAAATCATTGGTTGAAAATCCCCATTAAGAAACCTTATTAAATACGACTAAATAAATATCAAAATGTCTTGCTCGAAAGAAGGCGTTTTTAGATGTCGAAAGTATCAGCTTTTTAGCATTCTTAATATTTATTTTTATAATGATATAAATATATTTATATAATTATTTCTAAATTTTTGAACCAGATTCCTTCAGTGGCAAATAAACATTTTTCCGTCGCCTGGCAAGTGGTTTTTTGCTTCTTGCAAACCAATTTGTCCAAAATATTAGCATGTTCAGTGAGCGACTATGTAAATAAAAATATCCTTATATATATATATATATATATATATATATATATATATATATATATATATATATATATATTGTGTGTATGTCTATACTCCATGATGTCTAGATTATATATATATATATGTATATATATATATATATATATATATATATATATATATATATATATATATATATATAAGTTTAATAAATTATGCCGAGAAACATTTTGGCAAGAGTTTTAAAACATGTTTATTATTCTGAAATAATATATGTATAGAGGTGATAGTCTATATTCCGCGGAGTTTCAAATAAAGTAAGGATTCTTCCCTTCACACACACACACACACACACACTAAATTATAAATTATGATTTTATTAATTTTTAAGTTGCATAATATTTTGATTTTCAATTTCTATTTCAAATACTCATGCTTATGTGTATATATTTTTTGATTGGTGAAGTGGTATATCTACTGGAGAGCAATGTATTTAACCGCTGTCCTGTTTTTAAATTTCTGAAAAAGCTACATGGTAAGCAGCTGAGGTTCTCCGTTTTCTATTTACATAATTTTAGCAAAGGTTTACTTATTTGATCCTTATATAGTAGAATTCTCTTTTATAATTGAAGACTTTTGAGAAATTGGCTTATGCGATGTTAAATCTATTTCTATTTAACAATTTTAGTTAAGTTTTTTCATGCATACAAAATTGAATTCTCTTTTTTGTAATTATAATCTTTTTAGAAATCGAATTATGTAGGTATTAAGTCTGGTAAAATTTAGTTCCTTTTTTATTATTTTCTGTGGTGGGGGATTTAAACTGCATTCTTTAAGTTTATTTTTACATTTTCGTTTACGCTTCTTTGGACTATATATATATATATATATATATATATATATATATATATATATATATATATATCTTGGCCTGAAGACGTAATCCCCCTACGTGGGTGATTACAGAAACATGTATGCACATATGTAGCCATTAATGTTTGTATAAATAAAATTAATATACCTGCTCTGTTCACTCATTGAGCACTATTTTGGTAGACACATGTTGTTTCATTGGATGTACTTGCAGGAAACTAAACTCTACTGGCTATATAAATATATATATATATATATATATATATATATATATATATATATATATATATACAAAAGCTACGTTATCGTGGAAAAGACTCTTATTTTATCGATAATATTTAAAAAAAACAACTTCAGTGCAATTTTATAGAGCGTTTCGCTTTAAGCAGATTACCATTTATACACGCACACACACACACAACACACAAACACACACACACACAAACATATACACATATATATATATATATATATATATATATATATATATATATATATATATATATATATTAGTGTTCAGATGATTATTTGGAATCGGAAAAATCTGGACCTTTGAAGGTATCCGTATCAGAAAAATGTGTGCCTATTTTTCGATGGTAAAAGCGATTCCTTAATTTATCTATTAATTTTATTTGAATTTTTTTATTTCAAAAGATTCTACTGCTAGTAGTAATAACAAAATAGTATCTCCATCGAAATTTTAAACTAAAATCTGTAGATCAGTCCCACCCCCGCAAGTAATTTTTTACGTTTCTGAAAATATGTCCATATTTAACATCGGGGAAAATAATCACTTCAAAGTTAAATATTTATAGATTTATGAAAAGAATTGGAACAGATGATTTAGTACGGATTCGGGAAAAATATTGGAGTCGTCCCATCAATTCAATATATATATATATATATATATATATATATATATATATATATATATATATATATATATATATATATATACTTATATATATACATATATATATATATACTTATATATATACATATATATACATATATATACATATATATACATATATATATATATACATATATATATATACATATATATATACTTATATATACATATATATATACTTATATATATGCATATATATACTTATATATATATGCATATATATACACTTATATATATATATATATACATATACATATACTTATATATATCCATATATATATACTTATATATATATATACTTATATATACATATATATATATACTTATATATATGCATATATATACTTATATATATATATGCATATATATACACTTATATATATATATATACATATACATATACTTATATATATATCCATATATATATACTTATATATATATACATATATATACTTATATATATATACATATATATACTTATATATATATACATATATATACTTATATATACATATATATATATACTTACATATACATATATATACTTATATATATACATATATATATATACTTATATATATATATACATATATATACTTATATATGTATATATATATATACTTATATATATACATATATATACTGATATATACATATATATACTTATATATATACATATATTTACTTATATATACATATATATACTTATATGTACATATATATATAAGTATATATACATATATATACTTATATATATACATATACATATATATATACTTATATATACATATACATATATACTTATATATACATATACATATATATACTTATATATACATATACATATATATACTTATATATACATACATATACTTATATATACATATATATATACTTATATATATACATATATATATACTTATATACTTATATATACACTTATATATATATACTTTAATATATATTATATATATACTTATATATATACTTATATATATACTTATATATATATACTTATGTATATACTTATATATACACATATATATATACACACATATATATACACACATATATATATATATACACACACACACACATATATATATATATATAGCGTGTGTGCGTGTGTTCTTTTACACTAAATTTAGTGAGAACAACCCTGTTGAACGAGATATTTATTAATCTCAGGTAATTGGTACAGTAAATCTATTTCATTTTTCTTTATGCCTTATGAACTTAGTTTTGTTTTGCCTGCCTTGTATTTCTCATTTGAAAATTTTCACATTTCTTTATGCTAATTTTAATCTCAGATTACGTTTTATATAAATGGTCACGTTAACACTGGCGACGAGGATTTTTCGATGATTATTACGGAAGATTTACATGCGCAACAACAAAATACATTACTTGGATTAAATAAAAAGCATAAATACGTTCTCCCTGACAATATTGGTGCTAGTGATTGATTGTACATTAGAAAAGCGTTTCATAAAAAAGAACCAAGTGTATTTTGGAGAGATGTAAATAAGAATTAAAAACATATTTAATTAACTAGTCGATTTTATTAAATTATTAATATTAATGCAAATATGTCGTTGGAGATTTTACAGAAAGATAACAATTTTTACATAAAATCGGAAATACGCAACATGAGAAATCCAATTATGATTTGACTATTAAAATAGCAATCAACCTGACGAAATTCTTTCACCTATTCATCAAAAAGTTATTTTTTCACGTGAAGTAACCTGAAACTTTTTTTCTGGTTTCATTTTCTGACTTGAATGGAAATTTTCTACAAATTCGCGACTACAATATATCGTTTCTCACGTTCGAAAAGACACACATGAAAACGATCGTAGTTTACATCGGCCGAAATGTTTTTATTAATGAATACATTTCAGAATTAAGAGATTTTGATTGCGAAAATATCTATTCAAACTGCTATTAACGTAAGCTAATATTAATTGATATTTTAAAAAATAGTGCTCAGTAAGAAAGTTTACAATTATGATAATATATTTCAGTGTTGATCCTTACGAATACGTAATTGATTCTACAGATGATGTGTGATCTTTTAAACTAATCAATAAATAAAGTCAGTTTGAATATTTACCTGTAGGTTTATTATAGATGGGATAGCCGAGGTTTAATTTGAATAAATCTATTAAATGTTGAATCCAGTAAAGATTCCACATTAATAATATAAATATGATACTGAACTTTAATTTTGAAGTTGATCGTTATTTGCTTTTTCATAAATTACATTTAATACGATACTCATTTACATAACGAAGTGCATATTGTTTTGTTAAAATTTTGTCTTGTTTAAGTACACAAAAAATTGTTTAAATCTATTTAGAATCTAAATCATGATATAGTTCATAAAATAATAGTTAGGCCGCAAACGCATAGAAAAAAAATATAATCTTGGACTTTATGATAAAACCGCTGGTTATTTGTCTGGACATAATGCGATGAGAATTGTATACAAGTGATAACTATTGAGATTTTGTCAAGCATGTTTTTTATCAGATTAAACTCGCAATGCTATTATAACTCAAAGTGTTCTTCGTTTACTAATATTTAACAAAAACAACAAGATAAAATGTATTTATTCGCCTATACATACGTTTTTTATCGCATTAACTCTGGTTTTAAACTTTATTGTGGTTTGGAACATTAAAATTGCTTTTCTCAAACTGCAGATTCGTGGAAGCAATGCAGCCACTGATTTTGTTGTTGAATATCAACATAAACCTTGCATTGTTTTAAATTACGAAGACTCTCAGTTGGAATTTTTACCGCGTTTCGGCGGAAGTAACCTTGAACCTTTCATAAGGTACGTCCTTTCAAACAGAAGAATCTAATAGTCTAATTCGGAAACCTGTACACATTGTCGCCTTTAACTCTTTTATTAATCCACGAATTTTTACTGATTCCGTTAGTAAAGACCAGGTAGAAATGTTTCTATTATTTTATGAACAACAGTAAGATTATAACAATATCAACGAAGATGAAAAAATATCATAGAAAAAATTACTTCTCTAATAATAGTAATAAGTAATTATTCTGCAAATTTATCAAAGCCCATGGTTGCAACTTCTAAAATCCACACTAACTAGCACATTGCCAACGCATTAGGATAGTTGAATCAGAATCAATTTTAACTGGGAGTTTTCTGGAGATTTAAAAGTAAATCTTTCTTAAACACAATACTGAGTAAGAATAGCATAAATGTCTAACTTATGAGGGTTGCGAGAATGGGAATAATCTATATAGTACTCTTGAGGATTAAATACATGAAAAATTCCGTACAGAGACAAGATTTCCAAGTTAAAAACTATGCACCAGAATGTCGGGTGCAATAGCATCGAAACGTTGTGGATATTCCAACGAAAACAACTCTAGTAATACAAACCATTCAAATTATCTATAGTAATCCGGAAACATTACACCAAAAACTTTGTTCGAAAAATCCACGCGGATTTTCTTTAGAATATAACAAATATATTCACGTCGAGATTGCTATGCATCCAATGGATGATAAAGTTTATATTCAAAATCTATTTAAATGTTAAGGAATCTTTACTATATTACTTGTTTATATCAGAATTTCTTCTCCATCGATCCGATACTCACCCAATATGTTGAATGCAAGCAAAATCAGGAAAATATCAAAATAACAAGTCTCTTTTAAAATCGATATAAATATTTTTTTAAGTTTTAGATTTAAAAACAAAAGATTTTATTCATTTTAAAGTTGAATCAATATTTCAGTTTTTAATTGCTCTTATATATATATATATATATATATATATATATATATATATATATATATATAATCAAATATATATATATAATCAAAATTTAGGTATTTATTTTTTATTTGAAAACGTTAATCTTCAAATATAGAATTTATTTTTGTTTGAGAACAAAGAATACAATTTAATAAATCTATTTCGTTTTATTGTTATATGTTTATTGCTTTTAAACAAATAAGGTACAAACCAATAAAATATATGCTAATATTTTTGCTCTGTGACGTTAAATAAGTATCGAAAGCGCATTGGTAAAGGAAATAGATTCATTAAATTTCATTCTTTGTTTTCAAACAATAAAAAAGTCTATATTTGAAGATTAACATTTTTGAAATCATAAAATTTAAATACCTAAGTTTTGATTCACTTGCTCTATCGTGTATATTGAGCAATTTTATTTAGCTGTGAATGTCTAAGATAAAATATTACATCTAATAATATTTTTTATATAAAATATAACATATATTTTGTAAGACCGAAACTCAATGGATTTGTATACCAGTAGATATATTTCATTTATTATTCTTAAATTATAAGTCGCATTCGTAATTGGATGAATAGTAAAAATTGCAAATAGGTGAAAGTTTATCTTATTTGCTGCAGTTTACTTTATTTATTGATGTGGATATTACAACTTAATTATTATGAGTTTACATGTATAGTCTAAAAACACTTTAAGACGGAATTTTAGTAATTCACAATGGCGAGAAACAGGTAATTAAGATGGCATTGTGAGCGCTGCTATCGGATGAACTATTTAACAATATTTTATGGGTTTATCAATATTTCACTTATAATGTGTGTGGCTTTAAGTATTGTATTGAAAATGATAGTGAAATTTTGAAAGTCAAACTCATATTCAAATCCCAAAAATATTACGCTTCCTGTATATTAAATAAAAAGCATTGAATTTCAACGAGGGTATTGCAAAAGCTAAATTATAAAACAGCAAAATACGGTTGTACTCGATTTAGACTAACAAAGCTACTGTTAGTCACTACAATAAATTTACTGTCTCACTCTTAAAAGACAGCCTGGCGCGACAAGAGACACCGAGTCTTATTCAAGGCTAATCATTTACTCTTAGAATGACTGGCATAGAATAAGATCAGATGTCTCTTCTCGGCTGATGATGTTTTTAAGACTGAAACAGTAAATGTATTGTAGATACGTAGTATATGGTTGGTGCAAAAATCATGTCGTTTTTGTTTACGTTATATATACATGAAAACGACATTTTTGCACCGACTGATGTTAAATCATGAATATATGTAAAAAACGGCACCTTTTCTGCACCAAACAAATAATAATGTTTAACTTAATAGTACTATATATATATATATATATATATATATACATATATATATATATATATATATATATATATATATATATATATATATATATATATATATATATATAATTGGTTTTTGGAAAAAAAAAATCTAGCAGAGTGCTCAGGTATAAGGAACACCCGAAAATAAGAGCGTATTATTTATATTTTGTTTGCAGAAATTTTAGCTAGCATAAACCCGATGAGTTGGGATCGTCTTATATACCCACACAAGAGCTCAGTTCAGCCAGTGCTCATCTCTAGTTTTTCCTGTTTTCTAAGAAGGCTATAAAACTATATTCTTAACAGGAAGAAAATAAGTATGGGGTATAAATGATTATATGATTAATGATTGCAGGACGGTGCCCGCGTCCTCCTACATACAGCGCCTGGAATTACCAAATTGGTCACCCATTTTAGTAAGGACCAGGCTCAACTGCTTAACTGCGGTGATCTGACCGTCAATGTGGTTATGCCATATATGAGAGATGAGTATTGGCTGAAGAGAGCTTGATATTGGTATCTAAAACGGTCCCTAATTATCGGGTTTGAAACCGACGTCCTAATGACTTATCTCACTTAATTTTTTTTTGTAAATCATGTATATATATATATATATATATATATATATATATATATGTATATATATATATATATATATATATATTATATATATATAGATAGATAGATATGATCGAAGAATGAAGGGTAACTAATTTGCATATTACTTTGCAAAAGGATATCTCAGTATCTCAGTAATTCATTATTCGTTCTTATTAATTAATTAATTTATTTATTTATTGCGGAATATTATTGTTATTTTTTATTAGTTATTGTTTCACGACGTTTCGGCCAACTATTCCTCTGGCCTTCGGTAGATGTTAACCCTACACAAAGCCGGACAGAGGCTTACTTGGCCAAAACGTGGTGAGACGACAATAACTACGGATGACAGAGATTTCTGAGAATGAAGTTAGGAAATTCGAAGTTCCTATCCGTCGCGGTTACCACCTGACGAAGGCCAGAGGAATAGTCGGCCGAAACGTCATGAAACAGCAACTAATAAAGATGAGCACGCAATAAATTAATAATATAAATAATACTCATCTCAATAATGAATTCCAATTAAAATAATATATATTCGTTCTTTTGTTTTCAAATTTAGTGGATGGTTGCATTTTTATTTTTAGAAATACATAAATATGCATATTCGTTATATAGTATTACATAAAATGGAGTTTGCGAGGAAAAGAATGTTTTATGATTGTTTAAGGCAAACCAATTTTGACAAGTATGCTCTGATTCTACAGTTCAAATTAAAATTAAACTCGTTCTCAGAAACACACACAGTCAATAGGAATTTCCTTCTGCCTACTAGTTTCTTCATTCGAATTCATCCATAATGCATGTCAACTTAGCTATACACGAATCTGTTGAATTATGAATTAAAAACAAACCTATATCCAGTTCGAACATAGATCACAAAAACAAATCATTTCTTTCCAATATTCTTTCTAGATAAAATTAAATCCCACCATTATGTAAATTGTCATAGACAATAACCATAAAAACACAGTGTCTCGTTAGCAATATTCCTTGTTGCGCCTGAAATAAGCTTTAATAAAACATATTCACACCATGGAAAACTACTAAGACAATTAGATATATCTCCCAAATAACAGTTAATTTATATTTTTTTAGCCAGCGTTTAGGTTTTAGGTTAAATAAGTTGGGTTTTTTTTCTAGTCATTTCTTGGTTATTTTAATTATGGGAGTTATGAATGTTTCCACAATGTTTTCAGGGAAACACATTTCGCTTTCTTTGTAATCAACTTAATTATTTTTCTATTTTGTCAATAGTAAAATTTGTGTTAAATATCACTTAGGAACACTTAAAAGTAAAGTAATTTTAGACAATTGTTTGTAAAACAATTTATGACCGGCATCATATGTATTAAAAGTACTGTAAGGTCGATTAATCAGAAATGGGAACCAGTAAAAAAAAAAATCAGAACTTTTGGCGGGTATCAGAATCGGTATTCGAATAAACGGAAAATTGCGATGATTTTCTAATACGAAAAACGATTCTTTTTCTATATTTTCTTTTGTTGAGAAAAAAATATTTATTGCTAGTACCAATAATATAATGATAAATATTTATTGAATTTTAATCATTAGTAAAATTAAAATCACTAGATCATCCCCATCCACAACGCATTTTTACATTTACGAAAATATATGCTCATATTGCATGGATTTTACACTAATGATAGAATACAAATAATAAATTGAAAACAATCTATAGTTAGACGTTTAGAGATTTAAGGAAAAGCGGTAACTGTACGGAAATCGATAATGTAAAATAGAATCGGTAGTTGTATCAAATTCGCGTAAAATACAAAAATCGTCCCATTACTAATTAAAACGTTTCAAAATACTGAAATGATTAAAAAGAAGTAAAAAATAGTGTTATAGCCAGCTTTTTTTTCAATTTTCCAAGGAGCAGGTTAAAATATATCCTCTGATACTCCACTTCACCCCTTTTTATACTCAGTCAAAAAAAGAGAAATATTTCTTGACTCTGGCATTTTTTTTTCAAAATAATTCCAATCTTGTGCCACTTTTCGGTTACTGGATAATCTCCACTCTAAAACATTATTGTACATTCGAGGGAATATAAGTGATTAGGGATTTCATGATTCAATTAGAAAAGTAATGGCAACACAACAAAATAAAACATTGATGGCAAACTAACACCATAATAATTGAATTTTGTTTTTAATAACCATTTAAATTAAAACAAAACAAAAAAATTAAAGTAAAAGATTTCCTATCACTTAATATATTTACGATTTCATTATGTAGAAAAAAAAAACAGCCAACCATATTAAGAGCCCTACTCTTAGAAATGCATTTTGAATACAAGAAAGGATAAAATTTAAGGAATATTTTTTAAAGAATATTTTTATATTATCTTTTTATATATCTTTTTTTTATTTTTATATTATATTTTCGTCGATTAACATGATATTTCAATTAAGATATTTTACATTTTTTCCTTTAAGACTTTCCACAAATAATAGCCGTTTCGATAATACAGCCTATAATGTATGTTTCATACAACCGAAAAGTACATCAGTGAATCGCAAAAAATATATTACTCTGTTTATTTTTTTTATTTTATTTATTTTTTTTTCATAATTAATTAGCTGTCGGATTTCTCTTTTAATGGTGAACATTTCAAACTCTTTTGACACTCATCCAGATGAAACAACTTAGCTTTAAAAAACTAACAAACTCGTATTGGTGTATATTTGGAATATTACATAAACGCAATAAGAAGGTAGAGATCCGGAGGTTTTATTGATGTGTATATTTTGAATATTACATAAACGAAGGTAGAGATCAGGCGGTTTTATTGATGTGCTGTATAAACAAACATTGGCTAAACAAACGAGGATTTTGTTTTGTTTGTTTGCGTTTTAATTTTATCTTTATATATCCATTTATTTTCCAAAAAACAATCACAAATAGAAGGACGAACATATAGACCTACGGTGGGAAATAAGTGATGCTTGAAGTCTTTAGTGTTTCGAGAATAACATCTTGTTTTCAAAACAAAAAAAGACGAAATCAAGGATTGTTGTTAAAAACAATTGAAAATATTGTAAAACTTTACCGGAAATTGGATATGTTGAGGTTTCAAAGTAGATGGATATACGAAGACAAAAAAACAAAACAAAAAAAAACAGACTCTTTAGAATATTAACCATACATCAGACGAATTCTTATCGTTCTCTATATTGTACCGGCAATGCTTCAACCAAAATACCTTTACATTTTATGAATATTTAACACTAGTTCGGATTTAGCTCTTAATATTTCATTCTGCATAAAAAAAAGTAAAAAAAAAAAGCCATTGGTTCCTTACAAATTCTACGGTTGCTCTAAAAGTCTCTGTAAAATTTGTTGCTAATAATAATATTTAATATTTCTCTCCAATGAATACATTGGATTTGAATAAGTAAAAAAGAAATCCTCATAAAATGAAGCTAATTTTAAACGATTATGCATCTTAATTCAGAAATCCATTAAAAACTGTATCTTTTAATTGTATTTAAAACGAATATGTATTTATTGTTCTCTGACGGTAATGGTAATTGTTAGCTTTATATCATTTAAATAAGTTAAACAACCGTCATTTTAAAATGTAAGAAGAATTCATTAAAAAAAAAATTGTCAAATCAGGTCATTTTTTTAGAAAGATATCGGTTAATTTAAAGTTCATTTTCACAATTGTATAGAGGAGTATTATTATGCTCAATTTACGATCATATTTTTGACATTTCTATAATGAAAAGACACAGCGTTTAAATTTGTAACGCTGTTCAGGGATCTATTTAGTCAGTATGTCACCGTTTCGCTTGAGCGAGTAAGTAGTTTAGCCCTAAACCTGGCAATACCTTATCTGATTAATATAAACAAAATTCAACAAGTATATAAATTAATAGCATCCACATTTAGCTGAATACTAGTTCATTTATCCGACATAATATTCGGTTTCTAGTTAGCTTTTCAGAAACAAGGTATAAATGCGGGCACCGAATTGTTGATACAGAATTAAACTAATTAAAAAAAAATAGTCTCAGATCCAGAAATTAAAACCTTAATCTTCTATACATATACATATATCACACAATGCGTGCATGTGTGATTTTGTCCGTTTCCTATACTAAAAGGATTATAAAATATACATAAAAGTGAAAGTGTTGTCTATCTATATAAAAGCCAAGTACGTCCAAGGATGGAATACTGCTGCCATATCTGGGCAGGAGCTGCTAAAAACAACCTATCCTGCCTTGACAGAGTACAAAATAGACTTCGTGGCTTAGTGGGGGATGCCCTTTTCTCTACCCTGCAACCTTTCTCCCACAAAAGAGACGTTGCGAGCCTATCCTTGTTTTATCGTTATTCCCATGGCAGGTGCTCGTCTGAACTCCAATCTCTGGTACTCCCCCCCCGCCAATCTTTCACGAAAAACACCCGTCTAGCCGAATCCACTCTGAAAAATTTCCCCCACTCTTTATCTGTGCCTAAATCAAAACGTGGATTCCATGAAAAAAGCTTCTTTCTTAGAACTGCACGCCTGTGGAACTCTGTTCCGTCTGCCTGCTTCCCACCTGACTACAACTTGGATGTGTTCAAGTCCAACGTTAAATTCTTAATGAACCGCCCCCTTAAGTAAACACTTCATGAAAACTCCACACTAACGTAATGTACTTGCAATAACCCTTATTCCTGAGTGGGTTCCGGGCCTTGATAAGTGGTGACCACTGTGTAAAAAAAACCCAAAAAAACTGTAAAACTTGACATGAAGGCAATTGAAGTGTCGGAATTTCTACATGCATTACTAAAGGGACTAATACATATATATATATATATATATATATATATATATATATATATATATATATATATATATGTGTGTGTGTGTGTGTGTGTGTGTGTGTGTGTGGGTGTGGGTGTGTGTGTGTGAGAGAGAGAGACTGCCAGACGCTCTTGAGTCCTAACATACATTTAAATATGATATTTAAATTTCATGCAGATTTCGGATTTATCATTATGAACCCAATCCTTTATTTAATATTATATTGTACCTAATAGATAGAGGTAATCCGCAGGGTTGCAAGTTTGCAAAATACGCTAAAATATAATGTTTATCTTCATGCAGATGCCGTATTCATTACTGCGGGCCAATTCACTGAAAATATTTATTGTATTAAATATATACTGATGTCAAAAGATCTTAAAAATAACTCGAAGCTGAAACATTTATCGCCGAAACCTGGCTCACGA